>NC_141685.1:233883042-233920542 GCF_964263255.1 Lissotriton vulgaris
GTGTGTTCATCTAGACTCATACCCTACCTAATCTTGAAGTTAAATTTCCCACCAATGAGAAACCAAGGGAGATACCATTTTTGATAGTTATTGCATGTCTAATGCAAGAATAATCACCAGATTATGAGAGTCCAGCAAAAATTACTCATTTTCGCCCAACGTGAGGCTCGAACCCACGACCCTGAGATTAATAGTCTCATGCTCTACCGACTGAGCTAGCCGGGCTCCCATTTCAAGATGGTATGCAGACTAATCATTTTTTATGAAGGAAATCCATTCCTGGACAATTTTTGGGAGTTATTGCAGGTCTAATGCGAGATTAATCTCCATATTATGAGAGTCAATGCAGTATTCAGGCAAAAATTACTCGTTTTCGCCCAACGTGGAGCTCGAACCCACGACCCTGAGATTAAGAGTCTCAGGCTCTACCGACTGAGCTAGCCGGGCTCCCTCCTTAAGACAGTCTGCAGACCAATCCCTTTTTGTGAAGAAAATCAAATCCTGGATATTCCTCTACTCTTGTTTTGCAAGGAAAGCCGGATTTATACATCCTTCAGAGGACAGAGTGTCAAAAAAAATAAGAGAAAATGAAAACGGAAGTTGTGAGAACTGTATTTTGCGATTGCATAAGAATTCAAATTCCTCTCACATGCTAAAGAATACCTGAACCCTTTTGATTAAACCACTTTAGTTGTTATAATGAGACCATATTTGAAAGCCATCTGTGATTTTTCTGTTCTTACTCTGCAATGACCTTGGCAATGACAAGTTAAAAATAAAATATATGCAAATTTTATAATGGAGAATGCAGGCATCGATCCCGCTACCTCTCGCATTCTAAGCGAGCGCTCTACCATTTGAGCTAACTCCCCTGTGTGTTTAATCTGCATAACATGAAAAAAGTAACCTCACAGCCTTCCACACTTTATTTGAAGTCCAATTGCCCATAACAGTGTTCAGTTCACTCCTAACTTATGCCTTACCTCCACTTATGGGATGTTTTACAGTTCAGGTTGGCCTGTTTACTACTCGAATATGAGTGATATTGTGGTGTGTTCATCTAGACTCATACCCTACCTAATCTTGAAGTTAAATTTCCCACCAATGAGAAACCAAGGGAGATACCATTTTTGATAGTTATTGCATGTCTAATGCAAGAATAATCACCAGATTATGAGAGTCCAGCAAAAATTACTCATTTTCGCCCAACGTGAGGCTCGAACCCACGACCCTGAGATTAATAGTCTCATGCTCTACCGACTGAGCTAGCCGGGCTCCCACTTCAAGATGGTATGCAGACTAATCATTTTTTATGAAGGAAATCCATTCCTGGACAATTTTTGGGAGTTATTGCAGGTCTAATGCAAGATTAATCTCCATATTATGAGAGTCAATGCAGTATTCAGGCAAAAATTACTCGTTTTCACCCAACGTGGAGCTCGAACCCACGACCCTGATATTAAGAGTCTCAGGCTCTACCGACTGAGCTAGCCGGGCTCCCTCCTTAAGACAGTATGCAGACCAATCCCTTTTTGTGAAGAAAATCAAATCCTGGATATTCCTCTACTCTTGTTTTGCAAGGAAAGCCAGATTTATACATCCTTCAGAGGACAGAGTGTCAAAAAAAATAAGAGAAAATGAAAATGGAAGTTGTGAGAACTTCATTTTGAGATTGCATAAGAATTCAAATTCCTCTCACATGCTAAAGAATACCTGAACCCTTTTGATTAAACCACTTTAGTTGTTATAATGAGACCATATTTGAAAGCCATCTGTGATTTTTCTGTTCTTACTCTGCAATGACCATGGGCAATGACAAGTTATAAATAAAATGTGTGCAAATTTTATAATGGAGAATGCGGGCATCGATCCCGCTACCTCTCGCATGCTAAGCGAGCGCTCTACCATTTGTGCTAATTCCCCTGTGTGTTTAATCTGCATAACATGAAAAAAGTAACCTCACTGCCTTCCACACTTTATTTGAAGTCCAATTGCCCATAACAGTGTTCAGTTCACTCCTAACTTATGCCTTACCTCCACTTATGGGATGTTTTACAGTTCAGGTTGGCCTGTTTACTACTCGATTATGAGTGATATTGTGGTGTGTTCATCTAGACTCATACTCTACCTAATCTTGAAGTTAAATTTCCCACCAATGAGAAACCAAGGGAGATACCATTTTTGATAGTTATTGCATGTCTAATGCAAGAATAATCACCAGATTATGAGAGTCCAGCAAAAATTACTCATTTTCGCCCAACGTGGAGCTCGAACCCACGACCCTGAGATTAAGAGTCTCATGCTCTACCGACTGAGCTAGCCGGGCTCCCACTTCAAGATGGTATGCAGACTAATCATTTTTTATGAAGGAAATCCAGTCCTGGACAATGTTTGGGAGTTATTGAAGGTCTAATGCAAGAATAATCTCCATATTATGAGAGTCAATGCAATATTCAGGCAAAAATTACTCGTTTTCGCCCAACGTGGGGCTCGAACCCACGACCCTGAGATTAAGAGTCTCATGCTCTACCGACTGAGCTAGCCGGGCTCCCTCCTTAAGACAGTATGCAGACCAATCCCTTTTTGTGAAAAAAATAAAATCCTGGATATTCCTCTACTCTTGTTTTGCAAGGAAAGCCAGATTTATACATCCTTCAGAGGACAGAGTGTCAAAAAAAATAAGAGAAAATGAAAACGGAAGTTGTGAGAACTTCATTTTGAGATTGCATAAGAATTCAAATTCCTCTCACATGCTAAAGAATACCTGAACCCTTTTGATTAAACCACTTTAGTTGTTATAATGAGACCATATTTGAAAGCCATCTGTGATTTTTCTGTTCTTACTCTGCAATGACCTTGGCAATGACAAGTTAAAAATAAAATATATGCAAATTTTATAATGGAGAATGCGGGCATCGATCCCGCTACCTCTCGCATGCTAAGCGAGCGCTCTACCATTTGAGCTAATTCCCCTGTGTGTTTAATCTGCATAACATGAAAAAAGTAACCTCACTGCCTTCCACACTTTATTTGAAGTCCAATTGCCCATAACAGTGTTCAGTTCACTCCTAACTTATGCCTTACCTCCACTTATGGGATGTTTTACAGTTCAGGTTGGCCTGTTTACTACTCGAATATGAGTGATATTGTGGTGTGTTCATCTAGACTCATACCCTACCTAATCTTGAAGTTAAATTTCCCACCAATGAGAAACCAAGGGAGATACCATTTTTGATAGTTATTGCATGTGTAATGCAAGAATAATCACCAGATTATGAGAGTCCAGCAAAAATTACTCATTTTCGCCCAACGTGAGGCTCGAACCCACGACCCTGAGATTAATAGTCTCATGCTCTACCGACTGAGCTAGCCGGGCTCCCACTTCAAGATGGTATGCAGACTAATCATTTTTTATGAAGGAAATCCATTCCTGGACAATTTTTGGGAGTTATTGCAGGTCTAATGCAAGATTAATCTCCATATTATGAGAGTCAATGCAGTATTCAGGCAAAAATTACTCGTTTTCGCCCAACGTGGGGCTCGAACCCACGACCCTGAGATTAAGTGTCTCATGCTCTACCGACTGAGCTAGCCGGGCTCCCTCCTTAAGACAGTATGCAGACCAATCCCTTTTTGTGAAAAAAATCAAATCCTGGATATTCCTCTACTCTTGTTTTGCAAGGAAAGCCAGATTTATACATCCTTCAGAGGACAGAGTGTCAAAAAAAATAAGAGAAAATGAAAATGGAAGTTGTGAGAACTTCATTTTGAGATTGCATACGAATTCAAATTCCTCTCACATGCTAAAGAATACCTGAACCCTTTTGATTAAACCACTTTAGTTGTTATAATGAGACCATATTTGAAAGCCATCTGTGATTTTTCTGTTCTTACTCTGCAATGACCATGGGCAATGACAAGTTAAAAATAAAATGTATGCAAATTTTATAATGAATAATGCGGGCATCGATCCCGCTACCTCTCGTATGCTAAGCGAGCGCTCTACCATTTGAGCTAATTCCCCTGTGTGTTTAATCTGCATAACATGAAAAAAGTAACCTCACTGCCTTCCACACTTTATTTGCAGTCCAATTGCCCATAACAGTGTTCAGTTCACTCCTAACTTATGCCTTACCTCCACTTATGGGATGTTTTACAGTTCAGGTTGGCCTGTTTACTACTCGAATATGAGTGATATTGTGGTGTGTTCATCTAGACTCATACCCTACCTAATCTTGAAGTTAAATTTCCCACCAATGAGAAACCAAGGGAGATACCATTTTTGATAGTTATTGCATGTCTAATGCAAGAATAATCACCAGAATATGAGAGTCCAGCAAAAATTACTCATTTTCGCCCGACGTGGGGCTCGAACCCACGACCCTGAGATTAAGAGTCTCATGCTCTACCGACTGAGCTAGCCGGGCTCCCACTTCAAGATGGTATGCAGACTAATCATTTTTTATGAAGGAAATCCATTCCTGGACAATTTTTGGGAGTTATTGCAGGTCTAATGCAAGATTAATCTCCATATTATGAGAGTCAATGCAATATTCAGGAAAAAATTACTCGTTTTCGCCCAACGTGGGGCTCGAACCCACGAACCTGAGATTAAGAGTCTCATGCTCTACCGACTGAGCTAGCCGGGCTCCTTCCTTAAGACAGTATGCAGACCAATCCCTTTTTGTGAAAAAAATCAAATCCTGGATATTCCTCTACTCTTGTTTTGCAAGGAAAGCCAGATTTATACATCCTTCAGAGGACAGAGTGTCAAAAAAAATAAGAGAAAATGAAAATGGAAGTTGTGAGAACTTCATTTTGAGATTGCATAAGAATTCAAATTCCTCTCACATGCTAAAGAATACCTGAACCCTTTTGATTAAACCACTTTAGTTGTTATATTGAGACCATATTTGAAAGCCATCTGTGATTTTTCTGTTCTTACTCTGCAATGACCATGGGCAATGACAAGTTAAAAATAAAATGTATGCAAATTTTATAATGGAGAATGCGGGCATCGATCCCACTACCTCTCGCATGCTAAGCGAGCGCTCTACCATTTGAGCTAATTCCCCTGTGTGTTTAATCTGCATAACATGAAAAAAGTAACCTCACTGCCTTCCACACTTTATTTGCAGTCCAATTGCCCATAACAGTGTTCAGTTCACTCCTAACTTATGCCTTACCTCCACTTATGGGATGTTTTACAGTTCAGGTTGGCCTGTTTACTACTCGAATATGAGTGATATTGTGGTGTGTTCATCTAGACTCATACCCTACCTAATCTTGAAGTAAAATTTACCACCAATGAGAAACCAAGGGAGATACCATTTTTGATAGTTATTGCATGTGTAATGCAAGAATAATCACCAGATTATGAGAGTCCAGCAAAAATTACTCATTTTCACCCAACGTGAGGCTCGAACCCACGACCCTGAGATTAATAGTCTCATGCTCTACCGACTGAGCTAGCCGGGCTCCCACTTCAAGATGGTATGCAGACTAATCAATTTTTTGAAGGAAATCCATTCCTGGACAATTTTTGGGAGTTATTGCAGGTCTAATGCAAGATTAATCTCCATATTATGAGAGTCAATGCAGTATTCAGGCAAAAATTACTCGTTTTCGCCCAACGTGGGGCTCGAACCCACGACCCTGAGATTAAGAGTCTCATGCTCTACCGACTGAGCTAGCCGGGCACCCTCCTTAAGACAGTATGCAGACCAATCCCTTTTTGTGAAAAAAATCAAATCCTGGATATTCCTCTACTCTTGTTTTGCAAGGAAAGCCAGATTTATACATCCTTCAGAGGACAGAGTGTCAAAAAAAATAAGAGAAAATGAAAACGGAAGTTGTGAGAACTTCATTTTGAGATTGCATAAGAATTCAAATTCCTCTCACATGCTAAAGAATACCTGAACCCTTTTGATTAAACCACTTTAGTTGTTATAATGAGACCATATTTGAAAGCCATCTGTGATTTTTCTGTTCTTACTCTGCAATGACCTTGGCAATGACAAGTTAAAAATGAAATATATGCAAATTTTATAATGGAGAATGCGGGCATCGATCCCGCTACCTCTCGCATGCTAAGCGAGCGCTCTACCATTTGAGCTAATTCCCCTGTGTGTTTAATCTGCATAACATGAAAAAAGTAACCTCACTGCCTTCCACACTTTATTTGAAGTCCAATTGCCCATAACAGTGTTCAGTTCACTCCTAACTTATGCCTTACCTCCACTTATGGGATGTTTTACAGTTCAGGTTGGCCTGTTTACTACTCGAATATGAGTGATATTGTGGTGTGTTCATCTAGACTCATACCCTACCTAATCTTGAAGTTAAATTTCCCACCAATGAGAAACCAAGGGAGATACCATTTTTGATAGTTATTGCATGTGTAATGCAAGAATAATCACCAGATTATGAGAGTCCAGCAAAAATTACTCATTTTCGCCCAACGTGAGGCTCGAACCCACGACCCTGAGATTAATAGTCTCATGCTCTACCGACTGAGCTAGCCGGGCTCCCACTTCAAGATGGTATGCAGACTAATCATTTTTTATGAAGGAAATCCATTCCTGGACAATTTTTGGGAGTTATTGCAGGTCTAATGCAAGATTAATCTCCATATTATGAGAGTCAATGCAGTATTCAGGCAAAAATTACTCGTTTTCGCCCAACGTGGGGCTCGAACCCACGACCCTGAGATTAAGTGTCTCATGCTCTACCGACTGAGCTAGCCGGGCTCCCTCCTTAAGACAGTATGCAGACCAATCCCTTTTTGTGAAAAAAATCAAATCCTGGATATTCCTCTACTCTTGTTTTGCAAGGAAAGCCAGATTTATACATCCTTCAGAGGACAGAGTGTCAAAAAAAATAAGAGAAAATGAAAATGGAAGTTGTGAGAACTTCATTTTGAGATTGCATACGAATTCAAATTCCTCTCACATGCTAAAGAATACCTGAACCCTTTTGATTAAACCACTTTAGTTGTTATAATGAGACCATATTTGAAAGCCATCTGTGATTTTTCTGTTCTTACTCTGCAATGACCATGGGCAATGACAAGTTAAAAATAAAATGTATGCAAATTTTATAATGAATAATGCGGGCATCGATCCCGCTACCTCTCGTATGCTAAGCGAGCGCTCTACCATTTGAGCTAATTCCCCTGTGTGTTTAATCTGCATAACATGAAAAAAGTAACCTCACTGCCTTCCACACTTTATTTGCAGTCCAATTGCCCATAACAGTGTTCAGTTCACTCCTAACTTATGCCTTACCTCCACTTATGGGATGTTTTACAGTTCAGGTTGGCCTGTTTACTACTCGAATATGAGTGATATTGTGGTGTGTTCATCTAGACTCATACCCTACCTAATCTTGAAGTTAAATTTCCCACCAATGAGAAACCAAGGGAGATACCATTTTTGATAGTTATTGCATGTCTAATGCAAGAATAATCACCAGAATATGAGAGTCCAGCAAAAATTACTCATTTTCGCCCGACGTGGGGCTCGAACCCACGACCCTGAGATTAAGAGTCTCATGCTCTACCGACTGAGCTAGCCGGGCTCCCACTTCAAGATGGTATGCAGACTAATCATTTTTTATGAAGGAAATCCATTCCTGGACAATTTTTGGGAGTTATTGCAGGTCTAATGCAAGATTAATCTCCATATTATGAGAGTCAATGCAATATTCAGGAAAAAATTACTCGTTTTCGCCCAACGTGGGGCTCGAACCCACGAACCTGAGATTAAGAGTCTCATGCTCTACCGACTGAGCTAGCCGGGCTCCTTCCTTAAGACAGTATGCAGACCAATCCCTTTTTGTGAAAAAAATCAAATCCTGGATATTCCTCTACTCTTGTTTTGCAAGGAAAGCCAGATTTATACATCCTTCAGAGGACAGAGTGTCAAAAAAAATAAGAGAAAATGAAAATGGAAGTTGTGAGAACTTCATTTTGAGATTGCATAAGAATTCAAATTCCTCTCACATGCTAAAGAATACCTGAACCCTTTTGATTAAACCACTTTAGTTGTTATATTGAGACCATATTTGAAAGCCATCTGTGATTTTTCTGTTCTTACTCTGCAATGACCATGGGCAATGACAAGTTAAAAATAAAATGTATGCAAATTTTATAATGGAGAATGCGGGCATCGATCCCACTACCTCTCGCATGCTAAGCGAGCGCTCTACCATTTGAGCTAATTCCCCTGTGTGTTTAATCTGCATAACATGAAAAAAGTAACCTCACTGCCTTCCACACTTTATTTGCAGTCCAATTGCCCATAACAGTGTTCAGTTCACTCCTAACTTATGCCTTACCTCCACTTATGGGATGTTTTACAGTTCAGGTTGGCCTGTTTACTACTCGAATATGAGTGATATTGTGGTGTGTTCATCTAGACTCATACCCTACCTAATCTTGAAGTAAAATTTACCACCAATGAGAAACCAAGGGAGATACCATTTTTGATAGTTATTGCATGTCTAATGCAAGAATAATCAGAAGATTATGAGAGTCCAGAAAAAATTACTCATTTTTGCCTAACGTGGGGCTCAAACCCACGACCCTGATATTAAGAGTCTCATGCTCTACCGACTGAGCTAGCCGGGCTCCCACTTCAAGATGGTATGCAGACTAATCATTTTTTATGAAGGAAATCCATTCCTGGACAATTTTTGGGAGTTATTGCAGGTCTAATGCAAGATTAATCTCCATATTATGAGAGTCAATGCAATATTCAGGCAAAAATTACTCGTTTTCGCCCAACGTGGGGCTCGAACCCACGACCCTGAGATTAAGAGTCTCATGCTCTACCGACTGAGCTAGCCGGGCTCCCTCCTTAAGACATTATGCAGACCAATCCCTTTTTGTGAAGAAAATCAAATCCTGGATATTCCTCTACTCTTGTTTTGCAAGGAAAGCCTGATTTATACATCCTTCAGAGGACAGAGTGTCAAAAAAATAAGAGAAAATGAAAATGGAAGTTGTGAAAACTTCATTTTGAGATTGCATAAGAATTCAAATTCCTCTCACATGCTAAAGAATACCTGAACCCTTTTGATTAAACCACTTTAGTTGTTATAATGAGACCATATTTGAAAGCCATCTGTGATTTTTCTCTTCTTACTCTGCAATGACCTTGGCAATGACAAGTTAAAAATAAAATGTATGCAAATTTTATAATGGAGAATGCGGGCATCGAGCCCGCTACCTCTCGCATGCTAAGCGAGCGCTTTACTATTTGAGCTAATTCCCCTGTGTGTTTAATCTGCATAACATGAAAAAAGTAACCTTACTGCGTTCCACACTTTATTTGAAGTCCAATTGCCCATAACAGTGTTCAGTTCACTCCTAACTTATGCCTTACCTCCACTTATGGGATGTTTTACAGTTCAGGTTGGCCTGTTTACTACTCGAATATGAGTGATATTGTGGTGTGTTCATCTAGACTCATACCCTACCTAATCTTGAAGTTAAATTTCCCACCAATGAGAAACCAAGGGAGATACCATTTTTGATAGTTATTGCATGTGTAATGCAAGAATAATCACCAGATTTTGAGAGTCCAGCAAAAATTACTCATTTTCACCCAACGTGAGGCTCGAACCCACGACCCTGAGATTAATAGTCTCATGCTCTACCGACTGAGCTAGCCGGGCTCCCACTTCAAGATGGTATGCAGACTAATCAATTTTTTGAAGGAAATCCATTCCTGGACAATTTTTGGGAGTTATTGCAGGTCTAATGCAAGATTAATCTCCATATTATGAGAGTCAATGCAGTATTCAGGCAAAAATTACTCGTTTTCGCCCAACGTGGGGCTCGAACCCACGACCCTGAGATTAAGAGTCTCATGCTCTACCGACTGAGCTAGCCGGGCTCCCTCCTTAAGACAGTATGCAGACCAATCCCTTTTTGTGAAAAAAATCAAATCCTGGATATTCATCTACTCTTGTTTTGCAAGGAAAGCCAGATTTATACATCCTTCAGAGGACAGAGTGTCAAAAAAAATAAGAGAAAATGAAAATGGAAGTTGTGAGAACTTCATTTTGAGATTGCATAAGAATTCAAATTCCTCTCACATGCTAAAGAATACCTGAACCCTTTTGATTAAACCACTTTAGTTGTTATAATGAGACCATATTTGAAAGCCATCTGTGATTTTTCTGTTCTTACTCTGCAATGACCATGGGCAATGACAAGTTAAAAATAAAATGTATGAAAATTTTATAATGGAGAATGCGGGCATCGATCCCGCTACCTCTCGCATGCTAAGCAAGCACTCAACCATTTGAGCTAATTCCCCTGTGTGTTTAATCTGCATAACATGAAAAAAGTAACCTCACTGCCTTCCACACTGTATTTGAAGTCCAATTGCCCATAACAGTGTTCAGTTCACTCCTAACTTATGCCTTACCTCCACTTATGGGATGTTTTACAGTTCAGGTTGGCCTGTTTACTACTCGAATATGAGTGATATTGTGGTGTGTTCATCTAGACTCATACCCTACCTAATCTTGAAGTTAAATTTCCCACCAATGAGAAACCAAGGGAGATACCATTTTTGATAGTTATTGCATGTCTAATGCAAGAATAATCACCAGATTATGAGAGTCCAGCAAAAATTACTCATTTTCGCCCGACGTGGGGCTCGAACCCACGACCCTGAGATTAAGAGTCTCATGCTCTACCGACTGAGCTAGCCGGGCTCCCACTTCAAGATGGTATGCAAACTAATCATTTTTTATGAAAGAAATCCATTCCTGGACAATTTTTGGGAGTTATTGCAGGTCTAATGCAAGATTAATCACCATATTATGAGAGTCAATGCAATATTCAGGCAAAAATTACTCGTTTTCGCCCAACGTGGGGCTCGAACCCACGACCCTGAGATTAAGAGTCTCATGCTCTACCGACTAAGCTAGCCGGGCTCCCTCCTTAAGACAGTATGCAGACCAATCCCTTTTTGTGAAGAAAATCAAATCCTGGATATTCCTCTACTCTTGTTTTGCAAGGAAAGCCAGATTTATACATCCTTCAGAGGACAGAGTGTCAAAAAAAAATAAGAGAAAATGAAAATGGAAGTTGTGAGAACTTCATTTTGAGATTGCATAAGAATTCAAATTCCTCTCACATGCTAAAGAATACCTGAACCCTTTTGATTAAACCACTTTAGTTGTTATAATGAGACCATATTTGAAAGCCATCTGTGATTTTTCTGTTCTTACTCTGCAATGACCTTGGCAATGACAAGTTAAAAATAAAATGTATGCAAATTTTATAATGGAGAATGCGGGCATCGATCCCGCTACCTCTCGCATGCTAAGCGAGCGCTTTACTATTTGAGCTAATTTCCCTTTGTGTTTAATCTGCATAACATGAAAAAAGTAACCTTACTGCGTTCCACACTTTATTTGAAGTCCAATTGCCCATAACAGTGTTCAGTTCACTCCTAACTTATGCCTTACCTCCACTTATGGGATGTTTTACAGTTCAGGTTGGCCTGTTTACTACTCGAATATGAGTGATATTGCGCTGTGTTCATCTAGACTCATACCCTAGCTAATCTTGAAGTTAAATTTCCCACCAATGAGAAACCAAGGGAGATACCATTTCTGATAGCTATTGCATGTCTAATGCAAAAATATTCACCAGATTATGAGAGTCAATGCAATAATCCAGCAAAAATTACTCATTTTCGCCCAACGTGGGGCTCGAACCCATGACCCTGAGATTAAGAGTCTCATGCTCTACCGACTGAGCTAGCCGGGCTCCCACTTCAAGATGGTATGCAGACTAATCATTTTTTATGAAGGAAATCCATTCCTGGACAATTGTTGGGAGTTATTGCAGGTCTAATGTAAGATTAATCTTCATATTATGAGAGTCAATGCAATATTCAGGAAAAAATTACTCGTTTTCGCCCAACGTGGGGCTCGAACCCACGACCCTGAGATTAAGAGTCTCATGCTCTACCGACTGAGCTAGCCGGGCTCCCTCCTTAAGACAGTATGCAGACCAATCCCTTTTTGTGAAAAAAATCAAATCCTGGATATTCCTCTACTCTTGTTTTGCAAGGAAAGCCAGATTTATACATCCTTCAGAGGACAGAGTGTCAAAAAAAATAAGAGAAAATGAAAATGGAAGTTGTGAGAACTTCATTTTGAGATTGCATAAGAATTCAAATTCCTCTCACATGCTAAAGAATACCTGAACCCTTTTGATTAAACCACTTTAGTTGTTATAATGAGACCATATTTGAAAGCCATCTGTGATTTTTCTGTTCTTACTCTGCAATGACCATGGGCAATGACAAGTTAAAAATAAAATGTATGCAAATTTTATAATGGAGAATGCGGGCATCGATCCCACTACCTCTCGCATGCTAAGCGAGCGCTCTACCATTTGTGCTAATTCCCCTGTGTGTTTAATCTGCATAACATGAAAAAAGTAACCTCACTGCCTTCCACACTTTATTTGAAGTCCAATTGCCCATAACAGTGTTCAGTTCACTCCTAACTTATGCCTTACCTCCACTTATGGGATGTTTTACAGTTCAGGTTGGCCTGTTTACTACTCGATTATGAGTGATATTGTGGTGTGTTCATCTAGACTCATACTCTACCTAATCTTGAAGTTAAATTTCCCACCAATGAGAAACCAAGGGAGATACCATTTTTGATAGTTATTGCATGTCTAATGCAAGAATAATCACCAGATTATGAGAGTCCAGCAAAAATTACTCATTTTCGCCCAACGTGGAGCTCGAACCCACGACCCTGAGATTAAGAGTCTCATGCTCTACCGACTGAGCTAGCCGGGCTCCCACTTCAAGGTGGTATGCAGACTAATCATTTTTTATGAAGGAAATCCAGTCCTGGACAATTTTTGGGAGTTATTGCAGGTCTAATGCAAGAATAATCTCCATATTATGAGAGTCAATGCAATATTCAGGCAAAAATTACTCGTTTTCGCCGAACGTGGGGCTCGAACCCACGACCCTGAGATTAAGAGTCTCATGCTCTACCGACTGAGCTAGCCGGGCTCCCTCCTTAAGACAGCATGCAGACCAATCCCTTTTTGTGAAAAAAATCAAATCCTGGATATTCCTCTACTCTTGTTTTGCAAGGAAAGCCGGATTTATACATCCTTCAGAGGACAGAGTGTCAAAAAAAATAAGAGAAAATGAAAACGGAAGTTGTGAGAACTGTATTTTGAGATTGCATAAGAATTCAAATTCCTCTCACATGCTAAAGAATACCTGAACCCTTTTGATTAAACCACTTTAGTTGTTATAATGAGACCATATTTGAAAGCCATCTGTGATTTTTCTGTTCTTACTCTGCAATGACCTTGGCAATGACAAGTTAAAAATAAAATATATGCAAATTTTATAATGGAGAATGCAGGCATCGATCCCGCTACCTCTCGCATGCTAAGCGAGCGCTCTACCATTTGAGCTAATTCCCCTGTGTGTTTAATCTGCATAACATGAAAAAAGTAACCTCACAGCCTTCCACACTTTATTTGAAGTCCAATTGCCCATAACAGTGTTCAGTTCACTCCTAACTTATGCCTTACCTCCACTTATGGGATGTTTTACAGTTCAGGTTGGCCTGTTTACTACTCGAATATGAGTGATATTGTGGTGTGTTCATCTAGACTCATACCCTACCTAATCTTGAAGTTAAATTTCCCACCAATGAGAAACCAAGGGAGATACCATTTTTGATAGTTATTGCATGTCTAATGCAAGAATAATCACCAGATTATGAGAGTCCAGCAAAAATTACTCATTTTCGCCCAACGTGAGGCTCGAACCCACGACCCTGAGATTAATAGTCTCATGCTCTACCGACTGAGCTAGCCGGGCTCCCATTTCAAGATGGTATGCAGACTAATCATTTTTTATGAAGGAAATCCATTCCTGGACAATTTTTGGGAGTTATTGCAGGTCTAATGCGAGATTAATCTCCATATTATGAGAGTCAATGCAGTATTCAGGCAAAAATTACTCGTTTTCGCCCAACGTGGAGCTCGAACCCACGACCCTGAGATTAAGAGTCTCAGGCTCTACCGACTGAGCTAGCCGGGCTTCCTCCTTAAGACAGTCTGCAGACCAATCCCTTTTTGTGAAGAAAATCAAATCCTGGATATTCCTCTACTCTTGTTTTGCAAGGAAAGCCAGATTTATACATCCTTCAGAGGACAGAGTGTCAAAAAAAATAAGAGAAAATGAAAATGGAAGTTGTGAGAACTTCATTTTGAGATTGCATAAGAATTCAAATTCCTCTCACATGCTAAAGAATACCTGAACCCTTTTGATTAAACCACTTTAGTTGTTATAATGAGACCATATTTGAAAGCCATCTGTGATTTTTCTGTTCTTACTCTGCAATGACCATGGGCAATGACAAGTTAAAAATAAAATGTATGCAAATTTTATAATGGAAAATGCGGGCATCGATCCCGCTACCTCTCGCATGCTAAGCGAGCGCTCTACCATTTGTGCTAATCCCCCTGTGTGTTTAATCTGCATAACATGAAAAAAGTAACCTCACTGCCTTCCACACTTTATTTGAAGTCCAATTGCCCATAACAGTGTTCAGTTCACTCCTAACTTATGCCTTACCTCCACTTATGGGATGTTTTACAGTTCAGGTTGGCCTGTTTACTACTCGATTATGAGTGATATTGTGGTGTGTTCATCTAGACTCATACTCTACCTAATCTTGAAGTTAAATTTCCCACCAATGAGAAACCAAGGGAGATACCATTTTTGATAGTTATTGCATGTGTAATGCAAGAATAATCACCAGATTATGAGAGTCCAGCAAAAATTACTCATTTTCGCCCAACGTGAGGCTCGAACCCACGACCCTGAGATTAATAGTCTCATGCTCTACCGACTGAGCTAGCCGGGCTCCCACTTCAAGATGGTATGCAGACTAATCATTTTTTATGAAGGAAATCCATTCCTGGACAATTTTTGGGAGTTATTGCAGGTCTAATGCAAGATTAATCTCCATATTATGAGAGTCAATGCAGTATTCAGGCAAAAATTACTCGTTTTCGCCCAACGTGGGGCTCGAACCCACGACCCTGAGATTAAGTGTCTCATGCTCTACCGACTGAGCTAGCCGGGCTCCCTCCTTAAGACAGTATGCAGACCAATCCCTTTTTGTGAAAAAAATCAAATCCTGGATATTCCTCTACTCTTGTTTTGCAAGGAAAGCCAGATTTATACATCCTTCAGAGGACAGAGTGTCAAAAAAAATAAGAGAAAATGAAAATGGAAGTTGTGAGAACTTCATTTTGAGATTGCATAAGAATTCAAATTCCTCTCACATGCTAAAGAATACCTGAACCCTTTTGATTAAACCACTTTAGTTGTTATAATGAGACCATATTTGAAAGCCATCTGTGATTTTTCTGTTCTTACTCTGCAATGACCATGGGCAATGACAAGTTAAAAATAAAATGTATGCAAATTTTATAATGAATAATGCGGGCATCGATCCCGCTACCTCTCGTATGCTAAGCGAGCGCTCTACCATTTGAGCTAATTCCCCTGTGTGTTTAATCTGCATAACATGAAAAAAGTAACCTGACTGCCTTCCACACTTTATTTGCAGTCCAATTGCCCATAACAGTGTTCAGTTCACTCCTAACTTATGCCTTACCTCCACTTATGGGATGTTTTACAGTTCAGGTTGGCCTGTTTACTACTCGAATATGAGTGATATTGTGGTGTGTTCATCTAGACTCATACCCTACCTAATCTTGAAGTTAAATTTCCCACCAATGAGAAACCAAGGGAGATACCATTTTTGATAGTTATTGCATGTCTAATGCAAGAATAATCACCAGAATATGAGAGTCCAGCAAAAATTACTCATTTTCGCCCGACGTGGGGCTCGAACCCACGACCCTGAGATTAAGAGTCTCATGCTCTACCGACTGAGCTAGCCGGGCTCCCACTTCAAGATGGTATGCAGACTAATCATTTTTTATGAAGGAAATCCATTCCTGGACAATTTTTGGGAGTTATTGCAGGTCTAATGCAAGATTAATCTCCATATTATGAGAGTCAATGCAATATTCAGGAAAAAATTACTCGTTTTCGCCCAACGTGGGGCTCGAACCCACGAACCTGAGATTAAGAGTCTCATGCTCTACCGACTGAGCTAGCCGGGCTCCTTCCTTAAGACAGTATGCAGACCAATCCCTTTTTGTGAAAAAAATCAAATCCTGGATATTCCTCTACTCTTGTTTTGCAAGGAAAGCCAGATTTATACATCCTTCAGAGGACAGAGTGTCAAAAAAAATAAGAGAAAATGAAAATGGAAGTTGTGAGAACTTCATTTTGAGATTGCATAAGAATTCAAATTCCTCTCACATGCTAAAGAATACCTGAACCCTTTTGATTAAACCACTTTAGTTGTTATATTGAGACCATATTTGAAAGCCATCTGTGATTTTTCTGTTCTTACTCTGCAATGACCATGGGCAATGACAAGTTAAAAATAAAATGTATGCAAATTTTATAATGGAGAATGCGGGCATCGATCCCACTACCTCTCGCATGCTAAGCGAGCGCTCTACCATTTGAGCTAATTCCCCTGTGTGTTTAATCTGCATAACATGAAAAAAGTAACCTCACTGCCTTCCACACTTTATTTGCAGTCCAATTGCCCATAACAGTGTTCAGTTCACTCCTAACTTATGCCTTACCTCCACTTATGGGATGTTTTACAGTTCAGGTTGGCCTGTTTACTACTCGAATATGAGTGATATTGTGGTGTGTTCATCTAGACTCATACCCTACCTAATCTTGAAGTAAAATTTACCACCAATGGGAAACCAAGGGAGATACCATTTTTGATAGTTATTGCATGTCTAATGCAAGAATAATCAGAAGATTATGAGAGTCCAGAAAAAATTACTCATTTTCGCCCAACGTGGGGCTCAAACCCACGACCCTGATATTAAGAGTCTCATGCTCTACCGACTGAGCTAGCCGGGCTCCCACTTCAAGATGGTATGCAGACTAATCATTTTTTATGAAGGAAATCCATTCCTGGACAATTTTTGGGAGTTATTGCAGGTCTAATGCAAGATTAATCTCTATATTATGAGAGTCAATGCAATATTCAGGCAAAAATTACTCGTTTTCGCCCAACGTGGGGCTCGAACCCACGACCCTGAGATTAAGAGTCTCATGCTCTACCGACTGAGCTAGCCGGGCTCCCTCCTTAAGACATTATGCAGACCAATCCCTTTTTGTGAAGAAAATCAAATCCTGGATATTCCTCTACTCTTGTTTTGCAAGGAAAGCCTGATTTATACATCCTTCAGAGGACAGAGTGTCAAAAAAATAAGAGAAAATGAAAATGGAAGTTGTGAAAACTTCATTTTGAGATTGCATAAGAATTCAAATTCCTCTCACATGCTAAAGAATACCTGAACCCTTTTGATTAAACCACTTTAGTTGTTATAATGAGACCATATTTGAAAGCCATCTGTGATTTTTCTCTTCTTACTCTGCAATGACCTTGGCAATGACAAGTTAAAAATAAAATGTATGCAAATTTTATAATGGAGAATGCGGGCATCGAGCCCGCTACCACTCGCATGCTAAGCGAGCGCTTTACTATTTGAGCTAATTCCCCTGTGTGTTTAATCTGCATAACATGAAAAAAGTAACCTTACTGCGTTCCACACTTTATTTGAAGTCCAATTGCCCATAACAGTGTTCAGTTCACTCCTAACTTATGCCTTACCTCCACTTATGGGATGTTTTACAGTTCAGGTTGGCCTGTTTACTACTCGAATATGAGTGATATTGTGTGTTCATCTAGACTCATACCCTACCTAATCTTGAAGTTAAATTTCCCACCAATGAGAAACCAAGGGAGATACCATTTTTGATAGTTATTGCATGTCTAATGCAAGAATAATCACCAGATTATGAGAATCCAGCAAAAAGTACTCATTTTCGCCCGACGTGGGGCTCGAACCCACGACCCTGAGATTAAGAGTCTCATGCTCTACCGACTGAGCTAGCCAGGCTCCCACTTCAAGATGGTATGCAGACTAATCATTTTTTATGAAGGAAATCCATTCCTGGACAATTTTTGGGAGTTATTGCAGGTCTAAGGCAAGATTAATCTCCATATTATGAGAGTCAATGCAATATTCAGGCAAAAATTACTCGTTTTCGCCCAACGTGGGGCTCGAACCCACGACCCTGAGATTAAGAGTCTCATGCTCTACCGACTGAGCTAGCCGGGCACCCTCCTTAAGACAGTATGCAGACAAATCCCTTTTTGTGAAGAAAATCAAATCCTGGATATTCCTCTACTCTTGTTTTGCAAGGAAAGCCTGATTTATACATCCTTCAGAGGACAGAGTGTCAAAAAAAATAAGAGAAAATGAAAATGGAAGTTGTGAAAACTTCATTTTGAGATTGCATAAGAATTCAAATTCCTCTCACATGCTAAAGAATACCTGAACCCTTTTGATTAAACCACTTTAGTTGTTATAATGAGACCATATTTGAAAGCCATCTGTGATTTTTCTGTTCTTACTCTGCAATGACCTTGGCAATGACAAGTTAAAAATAAAATGTATGCAAATTTTATAATGGAGAATGCGGGCATCGAGCCCGCTGCCTCTCGCATGCTAAGCGAGCGCTCTACCATTTGAGCTAATTCCCCTGTGTGTTTAATCTGCATAACTTGAAAAAAGTAACCTCACTGCCTTCCACACTTTATTTGAAGTCCAATTGCCCATAACAGTGTTCAGTTCACTCCTAACTTATGCCTTACCTCCACTTATGGGATGTTTTACAGTTCAGGTTGGCCTGTTTACTACTCGAATATGAGTGATATTGTGGTGTGTTCATCTAGACTCATACCCTACCTAATCTTGAAGTTAAATTTCCCACCAATGAGAAACCAAGGGAGATACCATTTTTGATAGTTATTGCATGTCTAATGCAAGAATAATCACCAGATTATGAGAGTCCAGCAAAAATTACTCATTTTCGCCCAACTTGGGGCTCGAACCCACGACCCTGAGATTAAAAGTCTCATGCTCTACCGACTGAGCTAGCCGGGCTCCCACTTCAAGATGGTATGCAGACTAATAATTTTTTATGAAGGAAATCCAGTCCTGGACAATTTTTGGGAGTTATTGCAGGTCTAATGCAAGATTAATCTCCATATTATGAGAGTCAATGCAATATTCAGGCAAAAATTACTCGTTTTCGCCCAACGTGGGGCTCGAACCCACGACCCTGAGATTAAGAGTCTCATGCTCTACCGACTGAGCTAGCCGGGCTCCCTCCTTAAGACAGTATGCAGACCAATCCCTTTTTGTGAAAAAAATCAAATCCTGGATATTCCTCTACTCTTGTTTTGCAAGGAAAGCCAGATTTATACATCCTTCAGAGGACAGAGTGTCAAAAAAAATAAGAGAAAATGAAAACGGAAGTTGTGAGAACTTCATTTTGAGATTGCATAAGAATTCAAATTCCTCTCACATGCTAAAGAATACCTGAACCCTTTTGATTAAACCACTTTAGTTGTTATAATGAGACCATATTTGAAAGCCATCTGTGATTTTTCTGTTCTTACTCTGCAATGACCTTGGCAATGACAAGTTAAAAATAAAATGTATGCAAATTTTATAATGGAGAATGCGGGCATCGATCCCGCTACCTCTCGCATGCTAAGCGAGCGCTCTACCATTTGAGCTAATTCCCCTGTGTGTTTAATCTGCATAACATGAAAAAAGTAACCTCACTGCCTTCCACACTTTATTTGAAGTCCAATTGCCCATAACAGTGTTCAGTTCACTCCTAACTTATGCCTTACCTCCACTTATAGGATGTTTTACAGTTCAGGTTGGCCTGTTTACTACTCGAATATGAGTGATATTGTGGTGTGTTCATCTAGACTCATACCCTACCTAATCTTGAAGTTAAATTTCCCACCAATGAGAAACCAAGGGAGATACCATTTTTAATAGTTATTGCATGTCTAATGCAAGAATAATCACCAGATTATGAGAGTCCAGCAAAAATTACTCATTTTCGCCCAACGTGGGGCTCGCACCCACGACCTTGAGATTAAGAGTCTCATGCTCTACCGACTGAGCTAGCCGGGCTCCCACTTCAAGATGGTATGCAGACTAATCATTTTGCAAGATTAATCTCCATATTATGAGAGTCAATGCAATATTCAGGCAAAAATTACTCTTTTTTGCGCAACGTGGGGCTTGAACCCACGACCCTGAGATTAAGAGTCTCATGCTCTACCGACTGAGCCAGCCGGGCTCCCTCCTTAAGACAGTATGCAGACCAATCCCTTTTTGTGAAAAAAATCAAATCCTGGATATTCCTCTACTCTTGTTTTGCAAGGAAAGCCAGATTTATACATCCTTCAGAGGACAGAGTGTCAAAAAAAAATAAGAGAAAATGAAAATGGAAGTTGTGAGAACTTCATTTTGAGATTGCATAAGAATTCAAATTCCTCTCACATGCTAAAGAATACCTGAACCCTTTTGATTAAACCACTTTAGTTGTTATAATGAGACCATATTTGAAAGCCATCTGTGATTTTTCTGTTCTTACTCTGCAATGACCATGGGGAATGACAAGTTAAAAATAAAATGTATGCAAATTTTATAATGGAGAATGCGGGCATCGATCCCGCTTCCTCTTGCATGCTAAGCGAGCGCTCTACCATTTGAGCTAATTCCCCTGTGTGTTTAATCTGCATAACATGAAAAAAGTAACCTCACTGCCTTCCACACTTTATTTGAAGTCCAATTGCCCATAACAGTGTTCAGTTCACTCCTAACTTATGCCTTACCTCCACTTATGGGATGTTTTACAGTTCAGGTTGGCCTGTTTACTACTCGAATATGAGTGATATTGTGGTGTGTTCATCTAGACTCATACCCTACCTAATCTTGAAGTTAAATTTCCCACCAATGAGAAACCAAGGGAGATACCATTTTTGATAGTTATTGCATGTCTAATGCAAGAATAATCACCAGATTATGAGAGTCCAGCAAAAATTACTCATTTTCCCCAACGTGGAGCTCGAACCCACGACCCTGAGATTAAAAGTCTCATGCTCTACCGACTGAGCTAGCCGGGTTCCCACTTCAAGATGGTATGCAGACTAATCATTTTTTATGAAGGAAATCCAGTCCTGGACAATTTTTGGGAGTTATTGCAGGTCTAATGCAAGATTAATCTCCATATTATGAGAGTCAATGCAATATTCAGGCAAAAATTACTCGTTTTCGCCCAACGTGGGGCTCGAACCCACGACCCTGAGATTAAGAGTCTCATGCTCTACCGACTGAGCTAGCCGGGCTCCCTCTTTAAGACAGTATGCAGACCAATCCCTTTTTGTGAAAAAAATCAAATCCTGGATATTCCTCTACTCTTGTTTTGCAAGGAAAGCCAGATGTATACATCCTTCAGAGGACAGAGTGTCAAAAAAAATAAGAGAAAATGAAAACGGAAGTTGTGAGAACTTCATTTTGAGATTGCATAACAATTCAAATTCCTCTCACATGCTAAAGAATACCTGAACCCTTTTGATTAAACCACTTTAGTTGTTATAATGAGACCATATTTGAAAGCCATCTGTGATTTTTCTGTTCTTACTCTGCAATGACCTTGGCAATGACAAGTTAAAAATAAAATGTATGCAAATTTTATAATGGAGAATGCGGGCATCGATCCCGCTATCTCTCGCATGCTAAGCGAGCGCTTTACTATTTGAGCTAATTCCCCTGTGGGTTTAATCTGCATAACATGAAAAAAGTAACCTTACTGCGTTCCACACTTTATTTGAAGTCCAATTGCCCATAACAGTGTTCAGTTCACTCCTAACTTATGCCTTACCTCCACTTATGGGATGTTTTACAGTTCAGGTTGGCCTGTTTACTACTCGAATATGAGTGATATTGCGGTGTGTTCATCTAGACTCATACCCTAGCTAATCTTGAAGTTAAATTTCCCACCAATGAGAAACCAAGGGAGATACAATTTCTGATAGTTATTGCATGTCTAATGCAAGAATATTCACCAGATTATGAGAGTCAATGCAATAATCCAGCAAAAATTACTCATTTTTGCCCAACGTGGGGCTCGAACCCAGGACCCTGAGATTAAGAGTCTCATGCTCTACCGACTGAGCTAGCCGGGCTCCCACTTCAAGATGGTATGCAGACTAATCATTTTTTATGAAGGAAATCCATTCCTGGACAATTTTTGGGAGTTATTGCAGGTCTAATGCAAGATTAATCTCCATATTATGAGAGTCAATGCAATATTCAGGAAAAAATTACTCATTTTCGCCCAACGTGGGGCTCTAACAAACGACCCTGAAATTAAGAGTCTCATGCTCTACCGACTGAGCTAGCCGGGCTCCCTCCTTAAGACAATATGCAGACTAATCCCTTTTTGTGAAAAAAATCAAATCCTGGATATTCCTCTACTCTTGTTTTGCAAGGAAAGCCAGATTCATACATCCTTCAGAGGACAGAGTGTCAAAAAAAATAAGAGAAAATGAAAACGGAAGTTGTTAGAACTTAATTTTGAGATTGCATAAGAATTCAAATTCCTCTCACATGCTAAAGAATACCTGAACCCTTTTGATTAAACCACTTTAGTTGTTATAATGAGACCATATTTGAAAGCCATCTGTGATTTTTCTGTTCTTACTCTGCAATGACCTTGGCAATGACAAGTTAAAAATAAAATGTATGCAAATTTTATAATGGAGAATGCGGGCATCGATCCCGCTACCTCTCGCATGCTAAGCAAGCACTCTACCATTTGAGCTAATTCCCCTGTGTTTAATCTGCATAACATGAAAATAGTGACCTCACTGCCTTCCACACTTTATTTGAAGTCCAATTGCCCATAACAGTGTTCAGTTCACTCCTAACTTATGCCTTACCTCCACTTATGGGATGTTTTACAGTTCAGGTTGGCCTGTTTACTACTCGAATATGAGTGATATTGCGCTGTGTTCATCTAGACTCATACCCTAGCTAATCTTGAAGTTAAATTTCCCACCAATGAGAAACCAAGGGAGATACCATTTCTGATAGTTATTGCATGTCTAATGCAAGAATATTCACCAGATTATGAGAGTCAATGCAATAATCCAGCAAAAATTACTCATTTTCGCCCAACGTGGGGCTCGAACCCACGACCCTGAAATTAAGAGTCTTATGCTCTACCGACTGAGCTAGCCGGGCTCCCACTTCAAGATGGTATGCAGACTAATCATTTTTTATGAAGGAAATCCATTCCTGGACAATTTTTGGGAGTTATTGCAGGTCTAATGCAAGATTAATCTCCATATTATGAGAGTCAATGCAATATTTAGGAAAAAATTACTCGTTTTCGCCCAACGTGGGGCTCGAACCCACGACCCTGAGATTAAGAGTCTCATGCTCTACCGACTGAGCTAGCCGGGCTCCCTCTTTAAGACAGTATGCACACCAACCCCTTTTTGTGAAAAAAATCAAATCCTGGATATTCCTCTACTCTTGTTTTGCAAGGAAAGCCAGATTTATACATCCTTCAGAGGACAGAGTGTCAAAAAAAATAAGAGAAAATGAAAATGGAAGTTGTGAGAACTTCATTTTGAGATTGCATAAGAATTCAAATTCCTCTCACATGCTAAAGAATACCTGAACCCTTTTGTTTAAACCACTTTAGTTGTTATAATGAGACCATATTTGAAAGCCATCTGTGATTTTTCTGTTCTTACTCTGCAATGACCATGGGCAATGACAAGTTAAAAATAAAATGTATGCAAATTTTATAATGGAGAATGCGGGCATCGATCCCGCAACCTCTCGCATGCTAAGCGAGCGCTCTACCATTTGAGCTAATTCCCCTGTGTGTTTAATCTGCATAACATGAAAAAAGTAACCTCACTGCCTTCCACACTTTATTTGAAGTCCAATTGCCCATAACAGTGTTCAGTTCACTCCTAACTTATGCCTTACCTCCACTTATGGGATGTTTTACAGTTCAGGTTGGCCTGTTTACTACTCGAATATGAGTGATATTGTGGTGTGTTCATCTAGACTCATACCCTACCTAATCTTGAAGTTAAATTTCCCACCAATGAGAAACCAAGGGAGATACCATTTTTGATAGTTATTGCATGTCTAATGCAAGAATAATCACCAGATTATGAGAGTCCAGCAAAAATTACTCATTTTCGCCCAACGTGGAGCTCGAACCCACGACCCTGAGATCAAAAGTCTCATGCTCTACCGACTGAGCTAGCCGGGCTCCCACTTCAAAATGGTATGCAGACTAATCATTTTTATGAAGGAAATCCAGTCCTGGACAATTTTTGGGAGTTATTGCAGGTCTAATGCAAGATTAATCTCCATATTATGAGAGTCAATGCAATATTCACGCAAAAATTACTCGTTTTCGCCCAACGTGGGGCTCGAACCCACGACCCTGAGATTAAGAGTCTCATGCTCTACCGACTGAGCTAGCCGGGCTCCCTCCTTAAGACAGTATGCAGACCAATCCCTTTTTGTGAAAAAAAATCAAATCCTGGATATTCCTCTACTCTTGTTTTGCAAGGAAAGCCAGATTTATACATCCTTCAGAGGACAGAGTGTCAAAAAAAATAAGAGAAAATGAAAACGGAAGTTGTGAGAACTTCATTTTGAGATTGCATAAGAATTCAAATTCCTCTCACATGCTAAAGAATACCTGAACCCTTTTGATTAAACCACTTTAGTTGTTATAATGAGACCATATTTGAAAGCCATCTGTGATTTTTCTGTTCTTACTCTGCAGTGACCTTGGCAATGACAAGTTAAAAATAAAATGAATGCAAATTTTATAATGGAGAATGCGGGCATCAATCCCGCTACCTCTCGCATGCTAAGCGAGCGCTCTACCATTTGAGCTAATTCCCCTGTGTGTTTAATCTGCATAACATGAAAAAAGTAACCTCACTGCCTTCCACACTTTATTTGAAGTCCAATTGCCCATAACAGTGTTCAGTTCACTCCTAACTTATGCCTTACCTCCACTTATGGGATGTTTTACAGTTCAGGTTGGCCTGTTTACTACTCGAATATGAGTGATATTGTGGTGTGTTCATCTAGACTCATACCCTACCTAATCTTGAAGTTAAATTTCCCACCAATGAGAAACCAAGGGAGATACCATTTTTGATAGTTATTGCATGTCTAATGCAAGAATAATCACCAGATTATGAGAGTCCAGCAAAAATTACTAATTTTCGCCCAACGTGGAGCTCGAACCCACGACCCTGAGATTAAAAGTCTCATGCTCTACCGACTGAGCTAGCCGGGCTCCCACTTCAAGATGGTATGCAGACTAATCATTTTTTATGAAGGAAATCCAGTCCTGGACAATTTTTGGGAGTTATTGCAGGTCTAATGCAAGATTAATCTCCATATTATGAGAGTCAATGCAATATTCAGGCAAAAATTACTCGTTTTCGCCCAACGTGGAGCTCGAACCCACGACCCTGAGATTAAGAGTCTCATGCTCTACCGACTGAGCTAGCCGGGCTCCCTCCTTAAGACAGTATGCAGACCAATCCCTTTTTGTGAAGAAAATCAAATCCTGGATATTCCTCTACTCTTGTTTTGCAAGGAAAGCCAGATTTATACATCCTTCAGAGGACAGAGTGTCAAAAAAAATAAGAGAAAATGAAAATGGAAGTTGTGAGAACTTCATTTTGAGATTGCATAAGAATTCAAATTCCTCTCACATGCTAAAGAATACCTGAACCCTTTTGATTAAACCACTTTAGTTGTTATAATGAGACCATATTTGAAAGCCATCTGTGATTTTTCTGTTCTTACTCTGCAATGACCATGGGCAATGACAAGTTAAAAATAAAATGTATGCAAATTTTATAATGTAGAATGCGGGCATCGATCCCGCTACCTCTTGCATGCTAAGTGAGCGCTCTACCATTTGAGCTAATTCCCCTGTGTGTTTAATCTGCATAACATGAAAAAAGTAACCTTACTGCCTTCCGCACTTTATTTGAAGTCCAATTGCCCATAACAGTGTTCAGTTCACTCCTAACTTATGCCTTACCTCCACTTATGGGATGTTTTACAGTTCAGGTTGGCCTGTTTACTACTCGAATATGAGTGATATTGTGGTGTGTTCATCTAGACTCATACCCTACCTAATCTTGAAGTTAAATTTCCCACCAATGAGAAACCAAGGGAGATACCATTTTTGATAGTTATTGCATGTCTAATGCAAGAATAATCACCAGATTATGAGAGTCCAGCAAAAATTACTCATTTTCGCCCAACGTGGGGCTCGAACCCACGACCCTGAGATTAAGAGTCTCATGCTCTACCGACTGAGCTAGCCGGGCTCCCATTTCAAGATGGTGTGCAGACTAATCATTTTTTATGAAGGAAATCCATTCCTGGACAATTTTTGGGAGTTATTGCAGGTCTAATGCAAGATTAATCTCCATATTATGAGAGTCAATGCAATATTCAGGCAAAAATTACTCGTTTTCGCCCAACGTGGGGCTCGAACCCACGACCCTGAGATTAAGAGTCTCATGCTCTACCGACTGAGCTAGCCGGGCTCCCTCCTTAAGACAGTATGCAGACCGATTCCTTTTTGTGAAAAAAATCAAATCCTGGATATTCCTCTACTCTTGTTTTGCAAGGAAAGCCAGATGTATACATCCTTCAGAGGACAGAGTGTCAAAACAAATAAGAGAAAATGAAAACGGAAGTTGTGAGAACTTCATTTTGAGATTGCATAACAATTCAATTTCCTCTCACATGCTAAAGAATACCTGAACCCTTTTGATTAAACCACTTTAGTTGTTATAATGAGACCATATTTGAAAGCCATCTGTGATTTTTCTGTTCTTACTCTGCAATGACCTTGGCAATGACAAGTTAAAAATAAAATGTATGCAAATTTTATAATGGAGAATGCGGGCATCGATCCCGCTATCTCTCGCATGCTAAGCGAGCGCTTTACTATTTGAGCTAATTCCCCTGTGGGTTTAATCTGCATAACATGAAAAAAGTAACCTTACTGCGTTCCACACTTTATTTGAAGTCCAATTGCCCATAACAGTGTTCAGTTCACTCCTAACTTATGCCTTACCTCCACTTATGGGATGTTTTACAGTTCAGGTTGGCCTGTTTACTACTCGAATATGAGTGATATTGCGGTGTGTTCATCTAGACTCATACCCTAGCTAATCTTGAAGTTAAATTTCCCACCAATGAGAAACCAAGGGAGATACAATTTCTGATAGTTATTGCATGTCTAATGCAAGAATATTCACCAGATTATGAGAGTCAATGCAATAATCCAGCAAAAATTACTCATTTTTGCCCAACGTGGGGCTCGAACCCAGGACCCTGAGATTAAGAGTCTCATGCTCTACCGACTGAGCTAGCCGGGCTCCCACTTCAAGATGGTATGCAGACTAATCATTTTTTATGAAGGAAATCCATTCCTGGACAATTTTTGGGAGTTATTGCAGGTCTAATGCAAGATTAATCTCCATATTATGAGAGTCAATGCAATATTCAGGAAAAAATTACTCATTTTCGCCCAACGTGGGGCTCTAACAAACGACCCTGAAATTAAGAGTCTCATGCTCTACCGACTGAGCTAGCCGGGCTCCCTCCTTAAGACAATATGCAGACTAATCCCTTTTTGTGAAAAAAATCAAATCCTGGATATTCCTCTACTCTTGTTTTGCAAGGAAAGCCAGATTCATACATCCTTCAGAGGACAGAGTGTCAAAAAAAATAAGAGAAAATGAAAACGGAAGTTGTTAGAACTTAATTTTGAGATTGCATAAGAATTCAAATTCCTCTCACATGCTAAAGAATACCTGAACCCTTTTGATTAAACCACTTTAGTTGTTATAATGAGACCATATTTGAAAGCCATCTGTGATTTTTCTGTTCTTACTCTGCAATGACCTTGGCAATGACAAGTTAAAAATAAAATGTATGCAAATTTTATAATGGAGAATGCGGGCATCGATCCCGCTACCTCTCGCATGCTAAGCAAGCACTCTACCATTTGAGCTAATTCCCCTGTGTTTAATCTGCATAACATGAAAATAGTGACCTCACTGCCTTCCACACTTTATTTGAAGTCCAATTGCCCATAACAGTGTTCAGTTCACTCCTAACTTATGCCTTACCTCCACTTATGGGATGTTTTACAGTTCAGGTTGGCCTGTTTACTACTCGAATATGAGTGATATTGCGCTGTGTTCATCTAGACTCATACCCTAGCTAATCTTGAAGTTAAATTTCCCACCAATGAGAAACCAAGGGAGATACCATTTCTGATAGTTATTGCATGTCTAATGCAAGAATATTCACCAGATTATGAGAGTCAATGCAATAATCCAGCAAAAATTACTCATTTTCGCCCAACGTGGGGCTCGAACCCACGACCCTGAAATTAAGAGTCTTATGCTCTACCGACTGAGCTAGCCGGGCTCCCACTTCAAGATGGTATGCAGACTAATCATTTTTTATGAAGGAAATCCATTCCTGGACAATTTTTGGGAGTTATTGCAGGTCTAATGCAAGATTAATCTCCATATTATGAGAGTCAATGCAATATTTAGGAAAAAATTACTCGTTTTCGCCCAACGTGGGGCTCGAACCCACGACCCTGAGATTAAGAGTCTCATGCTCTACCGACTGAGCTAGCCGGGCTCCCTCTTTAAGACAGTATGCACACCAACCCCTTTTTGTGAAAAAAATCAAATCCTGGATATTCCTCTACTCTTGTTTTGCAAGGAAAGCCAGATTTATACATCCTTCAGAGGACAGAGTGTCAAAAAAAATAAGAGAAAATGAAAATGGAAGTTGTGAGAACTTCATTTTGAGATTGCATAAGAATTCAAATTCCTCTCACATGCTAAAGAATACCTGAACCCTTTTGTTTAAACCACTTTAGTTGTTATAATGAGACCATATTTGAAAGCCATCTGTGATTTTTCTGTTCTTACTCTGCAATGACCATGGGCAATGACAAGTTAAAAATAAAATGTATGCAAATTTTATAATGGAGAATGCGGGCATCGATCCCGCAACCTCTCGCATGCTAAGCGAGCGCTCTACCATTTGAGCTAATTCCCCTGTGTGTTTAATCTGCATAACATGAAAAAAGTAACCTCACTGCCTTCCACACTTTATTTGAAGTCCAATTGCCCATAACAGTGTTCAGTTCACTCCTAACTTATGCCTTACCTCCACTTATGGGATGTTTTACAGTTCAGGTTGGCCTGTTTACTACTCGAATATGAGTGATATTGTGGTGTGTTCATCTAGACTCATACCCTACCTAATCTTGAAGTTAAATTTCCCACCAATGAGAAACCAAGGGAGATACCATTTTTGATAGTTATTGCATGTCTAATGCAAGAATAATCACCAGATTATGAGAGTCCAGCAAAAATTACTCATTTTCGCCCAACGTGGAGCTCGAACCCACGACCCTGAGATCAAAAGTCTCATGCTCTACCGACTGAGCTAGCCGGGCTCCCACTTCAAAATGGTATGCAGACTAATCATTTTTATGAAGGAAATCCAGTCCTGGACAATTTTTGGGAGTTATTGCAGGTCTAATGCAAGATTAATCTCCATATTATGAGAGTCAATGCAATATTCACGCAAAAATTACTCGTTTTCGCCCAACGTGGGGCTCGAACCCACGACCCTGAGATTAAGAGTCTCATGCTCTACCGACTGAGCTAGCCGGGCTCCCTCCTTAAGACAGTATGCAGACCAATCCCTTTTTGTGAAAAAAAATCAAATCCTGGATATTCCTCTACTCTTGTTTTGCAAGGAAAGCCAGATTTATACATCCTTCAGAGGACAGAGTGTCAAAAAAAATAAGAGAAAATGAAAACGGAAGTTGTGAGAACTTCATTTTGAGATTGCATAAGAATTCAAATTCCTCTCACATGCTAAAGAATACCTGAACCCTTTTGATTAAACCACTTTAGTTGTTATAATGAGACCATATTTGAAAGCCATCTGTGATTTTTCTGTTCTTACTCTGCAGTGACCTTGGCAATGACAAGTTAAAAATAAAATGAATGCAAATTTTATAATGGAGAATGCGGGCATCAATCCCGCTACCTCTCGCATGCTAAGCGAGCGCTCTACCATTTGAGCTAATTCCCCTGTGTGTTTAATCTGCATAACATGAAAAAAGTAACCTCACTGCCTTCCACACTTTATTTGAAGTCCAATTGCCCATAACAGTGTTCAGTTCACTCCTAACTTATGCCTTACCTCCACTTATGGGATGTTTTACAGTTCAGGTTGGCCTGTTTACTACTCGAATATGAGTGATATTGTGGTGTGTTCATCTAGACTCATACCCTACCTAATCTTGAAGTTAAATTTCCCACCAATGAGAAACCAAGGGAGATACCATTTTTGATAGTTATTGCATGTCTAATGCAAGAATAATCACCAGATTATGAGAGTCCAGCAAAAATTACTAATTTTCGCCCAACGTGGAGCTCGAACCCACGACCCTGAGATTAAAAGTCTCATGCTCTACCGACTGAGCTAGCCGGGCTCCCACTTCAAGATGGTATGCAGACTAATCATTTTTTATGAAGGAAATCCAGTCCTGGACAATTTTTGGGAGTTATTGCAGGTCTAATGCAAGATTAATCTCCATATTATGAGAGTCAATGCAATATTCAGGCAAAAATTACTCGTTTTCGCCCAACGTGGAGCTCGAACCCACGACCCTGAGATTAAGAGTCTCATGCTCTACCGACTGAGCTAGCCGGGCTCCCTCCTTAAGACAGTATGCAGACCAATCCCTTTTTGTGAAGAAAATCAAATCCTGGATATTCCTCTACTCTTGTTTTGCAAGGAAAGCCAGATTTATACATCCTTCAGAGGACAGAGTGTCAAAAAAAATAAGAGAAAATGAAAATGGAAGTTGTGAGAACTTCATTTTGAGATTGCATAAGAATTCAAATTCCTCTCACATGCTAAAGAATACCTGAACCCTTTTGATTAAACCACTTTAGTTGTTATAATGAGACCATATTTGAAAGCCATCTGTGATTTTTCTGTTCTTACTCTGCAATGACCATGGGCAATGACAAGTTAAAAATAAAATGTATGCAAATTTTATAATGTAGAATGCGGGCATCGATCCCGCTACCTCTTGCATGCTAAGTGAGCGCTCTACCATTTGAGCTAATTCCCCTGTGTGTTTAATCTGCATAACATGAAAAAAGTAACCTTACTGCCTTCCGCACTTTATTTGAAGTCCAATTGCCCATAACAGTGTTCAGTTCACTCCTAACTTATGCCTTACCTCCACTTATGGGATGTTTTACAGTTCAGGTTGGCCTGTTTACTACTCGAATATGAGTGATATTGTGGTGTGTTCATCTAGACTCATACCCTACCTAATCTTGAAGTTAAATTTCCCACCAATGAGAAACCAAGGGAGATACCATTTTTGATAGTTATTGCATGTCTAATGCAAGAATAATCACCAGATTATGAGAGTCCAGCAAAAATTACTCATTTTCGCCCAACGTGGGGCTCGAACCCACGACCCTGAGATTAAGAGTCTCATGCTCTACCGACTGAGCTAGCCGGGCTCCCATTTCAAGATGGTGTGCAGACTAATCATTTTTTATGAAGGAAATCCATTCCTGGACAATTTTTGGGAGTTATTGCAGGTCTAATGCAAGATTAATCTCCATATTATGAGAGTCAATGCAATATTCAGGCAAAAATTACTCGTTTTCGCCCAACGTGGGGCTCGAACCCACGACCCTGAGATTAAGAGTCTCATGCTCTACCGACTGAGCTAGCCGGGCTCCCTCCTTAAGACAGTATGCAGACCGATTCCTTTTTGTGAAAAAAATCAAATCCTGGATATTCCTCTACTCTTGTTTTGCAAGGAAAGCCAGATGTATACATCCTTCAGAGGACAGAGTGTCAAAACAAATAAGAGAAAATGAAAACGGAAGTTGTGAGAACTTCATTTTGAGATTGCATAACAATTCAATTTCCTCTCACATGCTAAAGAATACCTGAACCCTTTTGATTAAACCACTTTAGTTGTTATAATGAGACCATATTTGAAAGCCATCTGTGATTTTTCTGTTCTTACTCTGCAATGACCTTGGCAATGACAAGTTAAAAATAAAATGTATGCAAATTTTATAATGGAGAATGCGGGCATCGATCCCGCTACCTCTCGCATGCTAAGCGAGCGCTTTACTATTTGAGCTAATTCCCCTGTGTGTTTAATCTGCATAACATGAAAAAAGTAACCTTACTGCGTTCCACACTTTATTTGAAGTCCAATTGCCCATAACAGTGTTCAGTTCACTCCTAACTTATGCCTTACCTCCACTTATGGGATGTTTTACAGTTCAGGTTGGCCTGTTTACTACTCGAATATGAGTGATATTGCGGTGTGTTCATCTAGACTCATACCCTAGCTAATCTTGAAGTTAAATTTCCCACCAATGAGAAACCAAGGGAGATACAATTTCTGATAGTTATTGCATGTCTAATGCAAGAATATTCACCAGATTATGAGAGTCAATGCAATAATCCAGCAAAAATTACTCATTTTCGTCCAACGTGGGGCTCGAACCCACGACCCTGAGATTAATGTCTCATGCTCTACCGACTGAGCTAGCCGGGCTCCCACTTCAAGATGGTATGCAGACTAATCATTTTTTATGAAGGAAATCCATTCCTGGACAATTTTTGGGAGTTATTGCAGGTCTAATGCAAGATTAATCTCCATATTATGAGAGTCAATGCAATATTCAGGCAAAAATTACTCGTTTTCGCCCAACGTGGGGCTCGAACCCACGACCCTGAGATTAAGAGTCTCATGCTCTACCGACTGAGCTAGCCGGGCTCCCTCCTTAAGACAGTATGCAGACCAATCCCTTTTTGTGAAGAAAATCAAATCCTGGATATTCCTCTACTCTTGTTTTGCAAGGAAAGCCTGATTTATACATCCTTCAGAGGACAGAGTGTCAAGAAAAATAAGAGAAAATGAAAATGGAAGTTGTGAGAACTTCATTTTGAGATTGCATAAGAATTCAAATTCCTCTCACATGCTAAAGAATACCTGAACCCTTTTGATTAAACCACTTTAGTTGTTATAATGAGACCATATTTGAAAGCCATCTGTGATTTTTCTGTTCTTGCTCTGCAATGACCATGGGCAATGACAAGTTAAAAATAAAATGTATGCAAATTTTATAATGGAGAATGCGGGCATCGATCCCGCTACCTCTCGCATGCTAAGCGAGCGCTTTACTATTTGAGCTAATTCCCCTGTGTGTTAAATCTGCATAACATGAAAAAAGTAACCTTACTGGGTTCCACACTTTATTTGAAGTCCAATTGCCCATAACAGTGTTCAGTTCACTCCTAACTTATGCCTTACCTCCACTTATGGGATGTTTTACAGTTCAGGTTGGCCTGTTTACTACTCGAATATGAGTGATATTGCGGTGTGTTCATCTAGACTCATACCCTAGCTAATCTTGAAGTTAAATTTCCCACCAATGAGAAACCAAGGGAGATACAATTTCTGATAGTTATTGCATGTCTAATGCAAGAATATTCACCAGATTATGAGAGTCAATGCAATAATCCAGCAAAAATTACTCATTTTTGCCCAACGTGGGGCTCGAACCCAGGACCCTGAGATTAAGAGTCTCATGCTCTACCGACTGAGCTAGCCGGGCTCCCACTTCAAGATGGTATGCAGACTAATCATTTTTTATGAAGGAAATCCATTCCTGGACAATTTTTGGGAGTTATTGCAGGTCTAATGCAAGATTAATCTCCATATTATGAGAGTCAATGCAATATTCAGGAAAAAATTACTCATTTTCGCCCAACGTGGGGCTCTAACAAACGACCCTGAAATTAAGAGTCTCATGCTCTACCGACTGAGCTAGCCGGGCTCCCTCCTTAAGACAATATGCAGACTAATCCCTTTTTGTGAAAAAAATCAAATCCTGGATATTCCTCTACTCTTGTTTTGCAAGGAAAGCCAGATTCATACATCCTTCAGAGGACAGAGTGTCAAAAAAAATAAGAGAAAATGAAAACGGAAGTTGTTAGAACTTAATTTTGAGATTGCATAAGAATTCAAATTCCTCTCACATGCTAAAGAATACCTGAACCCTTTTGATTAAACCACTTTAGTTGTTATAATGAGACCATATTTGAAAGCCATCTGTGATTTTTCTGTTCTTACTCTGCAATGACCTTGGCAATGACAAGTTAAAAATAAAATGTATGCAAATTTTATAATGGAGAATGCGGGCATCGATCCCGCTACCTCTCGCATGCTAAGCAAGCACTCTACCATTTGAGCTAATTCCCCTGTGTTTAATCTGCATAACATGAAAATAGTGACCTCACTGCCTTCCACACTTTATTTGAAGTCCAATTGCCCATAACAGTGTTCAGTTCACTCCTAACTTATGCCTTACCTCCACTTATGGGATGTTTTACAGTTCAGGTTGGCCTGTTTACTACTCGAATATGAGTGATATTGCGCTGTGTTCATCTAGACTCATACCCTAGCTAATCTTGAAGTTAAATTTCCCACCAATGAGAAACCAAGGGAGATACCATTTCTGATAGTTATTGCATGTCTAATGCAAGAATATTCACCAGATTATGAGAGTCAATGCAATAATCCAGCAAAAATTACTCATTTTCGCCCAACGTGGGGCTCGAACCCACGACCCTGAAATTAAGAGTCTTATGCTCTACCGACTGAGCTAGCCGGGCTCCCACTTCAAGATGGTATGCAGACTAATCATTTTTTATGAAGGAAATCCATTCCTGGACAATTTTTGGGAGTTATTGCAGGTCTAATGCAAGATTAATCTCCATATTATGAGAGTCAATGCAATATTTAGGAAAAAATTACTCGTTTTCGCCCAACGTGGGGCTCGAACCCACGACCCTGAGATTAAGAGTCTCATGCTCTACCGACTGAGCTAGCCGGGCTCCCTCTTTAAGACAGTATGCACACCAACCCCTTTTTGTGAAAAAAATCAAATCCTGGATATTCCTCTACTCTTGTTTTGCAAGGAAAGCCAGATTTATACATCCTTCAGAGGACAGAGTGTCAAAAAAAATAAGAGAAAATGAAAATGGAAGTTGTGAGAACTTCATTTTGAGATTGCATAAGAATTCAAATTCCTCTCACATGCTAAAGAATACCTGAACCCTTTTGTTTAAACCACTTTAGTTGTTATAATGAGACCATATTTGAAAGCCATCTGTGATTTTTCTGTTCTTACTCTGCAATGACCATGGGCAATGACAAGTTAAAAATAAAATGTATGCAAATTTTATAATGGAGAATGCGGGCATCGATCCCGCAACCTCTCGCATGCTAAGCGAGCGCTCTACCATTTGAGCTAATTCCCCTGTGTGTTTAATCTGCATAACATGAAAAAAGTAACCTCACTGCCTTCCACACTTTATTTGAAGTCCAATTGCCCATAACAGTGTTCAGTTCACTCCTAACTTATGCCTTACCTCCACTTATGGGATGTTTTACAGTTCAGGTTGGCCTGTTTACTACTCGAATATGAGTGATATTGTGGTGTGTTCATCTAGACTCATACCCTACCTAATCTTGAAGTTAAATTTCCCACCAATGAGAAACCAAGGGAGATACCATTTTTGATAGTTATTGCATGTCTAATGCAAGAATAATCACCAGATTATGAGAGTCCAGCAAAAATTACTCATTTTCGCCCAACGTGGAGCTCGAACCCACGACCCTGAGATCAAAAGTCTCATGCTCTACCGACTGAGCTAGCCGGGCTCCCACTTCAAAATGGTATGCAGACTAATCATTTTTATGAAGGAAATCCAGTCCTGGACAATTTTTGGGAGTTATTGCAGGTCTAATGCAAGATTAATCTCCATATTATGAGAGTCAATGCAATATTCACGCAAAAATTACTCGTTTTCGCCCAACGTGGGGCTCGAACCCACGACCCTGAGATTAAGAGTCTCATGCTCTACCGACTGAGCTAGCCGGGCTCCCTCCTTAAGACAGTATGCAGACCAATCCCTTTTTGTGAAAAAAAATCAAATCCTGGATATTCCTCTACTCTTGTTTTGCAAGGAAAGCCAGATTTATACATCCTTCAGAGGACAGAGTGTCAAAAAAAATAAGAGAAAATGAAAACGGAAGTTGTGAGAACTTCATTTTGAGATTGCATAAGAATTCAAATTCCTCTCACATGCTAAAGAATACCTGAACCCTTTTGATTAAACCACTTTAGTTGTTATAATGAGACCATATTTGAAAGCCATCTGTGATTTTTCTGTTCTTACTCTGCAGTGACCTTGGCAATGACAAGTTAAAAATAAAATGAATGCAAATTTTATAATGGAGAATGCGGGCATCAATCCCGCTACCTCTCGCATGCTAAGCGAGCGCTCTACCATTTGAGCTAATTCCCCTGAGTGTTTAATCTGCATAACATGAAAAAAGTAACCTCACTGCCTTCCACACTATATTTGAAGTCCAATTGCCCATAACAGTGTTCAGTTCACTCCTAACTTATGCCTTACCTCCACTTATGGGATGTTTTACAGTTCAGGTTGGCCTGTTTACTACTCGAATATGAGTGATATTGTGGTGTGTTCATCTAGACTCATACCCTACCTAATCTTGAAGTTAAATTTCCCACCAATGAGAAACCAAGGGAGATACCATTTTTGATAGTTATTGCATGTCTAATGCAAGAATAATCACCAGATTATGAGAGTCCAGCAAAAATTACTAATTTTCGCCCAACGTGGAGCTCGAACCCACGACCCTGAGATTAAAAGTCTCATGCTCTACCGACTGAGCTAGCCGGGCTCCCACTTCAAGATGGTATGCAGACTAATCATTTTTTATGAAGGAAATCCAGTCCTGGACAATTTTTGGGAGTTATTGCAGGTCTAATGCAAGATTAATCTCCATATTATGAGAGTCAATGCAATATTCAGGCAAAAATTACTCGTTTTCGCCCAACGTGGAGCTCGAACCCACGACCCTGAGATTAAGAGTCTCATGCTCTACCGACTGAGCTAGCCGGGCTCCCTCCTTAAGACAGTATGCAGACCAATCCCTTTTTGTGAAGAAAATCAAATCCTGGATATTCCTCTACTCTTGTTTTGCAAGGAAAGCCAGATTTATACATCCTTCAGAGGACAGAGTGTCAAAAAAAATAAGAGAAAATGAAAATGGAAGTTGTGAGAACTTCATTTTGAGATTGCATAAGAATTCAAATTCCTCTCACATGCTAAAGAATACCTGAACCCTTTTGATTAAACCACTTTAGTTGTTATAATGA
>NC_141685.1:233925542-234008042 GCF_964263255.1 Lissotriton vulgaris
CTTTGGTTTGGCTTTATCAAAACATGTCGAGTAAGGTGTCATACGAATTGGAATACTATCCCCTCGCCAGTTCTGGCGACGGGGATAGCATTCCACCCTTCTAGAGGGACACGACATGTGTGTAGCCTTAACCCCGGTTAAAGTTAAACAGAGCCTCAGCTCCACAAAATGGACGCTGCCACCACAGACACAAGTCTGGCCTCCTGCTGCTGACCGAAACTCGGCAGATGGTGGCCTGGACAAAGGGTTTCCTGCCTTGGGAGGTGCGAGCACCACCCCAGACAGGATTTTGTGTATTAGGTAGGACAGGGCTGAAAAGAATCAGACATGCCCGGGGCACACAAGGTGTCCCCGTGCATAGGCCAGCCCAAACCGGTTCTGGGGCCTTCCAGCCCCAGTCCTGGCGCGGAGCTGGACAAAGGAAAGGGGGTGTAACCGCCCCCCTTCCTGGTTCCTCCCAGAGGAGGGACCTAGTAGGTGATCCACCCCCTAGATTGGAATAAGAGGGGGAGCAGTGCCATTGCACAGCAGATCATCCCGAAATCAACTTAAACTAAGAAGAAGACTGGACTTCGACATTCTGCTGCACAGAAGACTGAAGAAGAATCTCCCTTGTGGCCAAGGAGTGACCACCCTGTGAACACAGGTACCAACCAGCAACTCGACGTCTGCTTTGCCGCCGCCTCCCGCCGGAGCCCGAGCCCAGAGCCCGACAAGAACCAGATTCCCAGACCTCTCAGAGCCCGATCCACAGTCCCTGCAAAGAAGGGACCCGTGGAGGCACCGAGTGACGTGGGACCGGACCTCTTGGAAGACACTCGTAAAGCTGACTGCGCAGCTTCTGAGGCATCCTCGACGTTGTGCTTTGGGGACTGAGAACCCCCACCACCGAGCAGCCCTTGCACCGAAGATCAGCCCCCCAGCATCTCCACGATCTGCGTGGGGCCCTTTTGCACTGTGCCACTCGACGCGCCATCCCGGCCACTAGCCACGCGGCCAGCGGCCATCTTGGCGACGAACCCGAAGATTTAAACAGCAGGTCTGGTTGCTCCAGACCTACCCAAGCTCCTGTGAAAAGGAGCACCCGCTCTGACCTTGCTGGTCCGAGTGAACAGCATCTTTCAACTCCTGCGTGGCTTGCATTTGCCAAGGCCTGTTTGCTCCGATCAGGTCGCCGACACCGCCAACAGCGAGAGGCCTACGTGGGACAGCTCGTGACCGACTCCTGGACGTCCTTGACCCCGGGTATCCACGTGGCTGCAGAAAGAAGCTACCCGACAACGCCTGTTTGCACCCGACATCACCTGGTTCCACTCTGGTTCCACGGCAGTCACTGGCTAGTGACTTTGAACACTGTCCCCTCTGCTTTCAGGTCTTCACATCTTCAGATCCACCCTTGGATCCACCGGAACTCTTCTCATCGAGCCGCCTGCAGCATCTCCTGCTCCAAGCACCATCGACCAGCGTGACGAAACCCGACACATCTTCGACCCTGTGCACCCGCTTCCTGTGGGTGAGGTAACTCAGCTCCGCCGGTGCTCCTGCACTGGTACACATCCCAAGGGCCTGTGTTTTAAGTTTCAGCTCCGTAGGTCACTCGGAAGGTTCCTAACTTTCTAACTTTGTGCTTTTTACGCACCATAGACTTTGTATTGAGAAGTGCGTGCACTTTGGACACTGCACCCGAGTCCCGTGGGCCTTTCCCGACTTAGTTAACTCCAGTCTCGAATAGCTCCAGCGATTCCCAAGGCCCTAGGCCTCTTCACTTTCCTCCTGGTATCTCTTATACCACTTATTTAGTATATGGTTTAGGTGGCCCCTAGGGCTCATCCATATTGTGCAACTTTTGTGTATTTTAAACTGTCTTGTGATTTTACGCTTGTGCTTCTGTGCTCATAAAGAGTCCAGGGGATTTTAATAGTTAATAAATCAATATATATTTTCAATATATATCTGTGTGGTGTCCCTTTCATTTGGTATTCAAGGGGGTTGTGTATGGTATAACAGCTGGCTTCACATGCCTTTCAGAGTTTAGCCTAAGACTGCTTTGTCCACGTTACCACTAGGATAACTGGTCTACAAGGTTGAATTACAACCATCATCATAAGGGTTGCTTGGCATGGTACAAAGTGATCACTAGAACTAGTGAGCATTATATACCAGGCCAACTTCTCACATTGGTGAGCAGCGGATTGGGATCTGAGCTTGCTGTTGTTTTACCATTACAATCTTTGAGATTATCATTTGAAAGATCATACAGGTACCTGCTAGGTACATATAAAACAAGACTAGTATACTTAAGTTCTACTGAACTTAGTTGTTGTAGAGCAAAGGGAGTAGCACACCCTAGCTACAACTACTAGATAGGTTTAGTAGGTAAACACCAGTGTAGGTAGATTGCAACACATCCACCCACACTAGAGCAATGTCTGGAACAGAGGGGTCCAGTGGACTTACTCCTGTTGAGAGTGACCCTCCAAGGGCACCATCCCAGTTTGCTATTTTTCCTTTTAAGGAATTAAGACAGCTTTGTGTCTTAAGGGGTCTGAAGACAGGGCCTACCCCTACTACAGACCACCTAAGAGAGCTCTTGGATCAGTCTGAGGCTCTAAAGACCTCTAAAGCAAACCCCACAGGGAATGCTGAAGGAGGCCATCCTTCAGAGGATGACACTGTAGACACCCCTACCCCTATCATCCTAGTAGATGAGGAAGCCTCCACCACTGGAGCTCCTCAGGTAGATGAAGAGGAAGAAGAAGAAGAGGAGGAGGAGGTGGAAAGCAGTGAGTCAGATGATGACAGAGATAGTCAGGTGCTGGTCAGTAGACTGAACCAGGCTAACTTAAGTCAACTTGGGAATGAATCAGGTAACAACCCATTCAGACCCCCAGGTGGACTTAACCAGGGCCATAGGAGGAGAAGGCATCACTCAGGTGAATCCAACACCTCCCATGTCTCTAGAGGCTCTCATGGTCACTCCAGAAAGGAGATGACTAGCCCTCAGAGAAGGGAACATGAGGCCAAGATGAGAGAGGCTGAGCTTAGGATCCAGAGGCAAGAGTTAGAGGTTGCCCTGGCTAAGGAGAAACTTGCTAGAGCAAGACAGCCTAGAGAGAGTGGGGTAATAGAACCCACTGGTGGCAGCAATATCCACAAGGATAAAGACAGGTCTTTTGATAATAGAAACCTGAGTAAGATTGTGCCCCCCTACAAAGCTGGGGATGACATCCATAAATGGATTACTGCAATGGAGAGAGCCTGCAGAGTACAGCAGATCCCTCAGGAGCAGTGGGCAGCAATCTTGTGGCTCTCCTTTGAAGGTAGAGGCCGAGACAGACTCCTCACAGTTAGTGATGGGGATTCTAGAAACTACCTGGTCCTGAAGAGTGCTCTGATTGATGGGTTAGGCTTAACCACTGAACAGTACAGGTTAATGTTCAGAGATACCCAGAAGACACAGACTCAGGACTGGTCTGAATTTGTTGAGTGTGCCACTAAGGCTCTGGAGGGATGGTTGCTGGGAAGCAAGGTTACAGACTATGAAGGATTGTACAATTTGCTGATGAGAGAACAAATTTTAAATAATTGTCAGAACCAGCAGTTGCATCAACATTTGGTTGACTCAGATTTGACCTCTCCCCAAGAATTGGGAAAGAGGGCAGATAAATGGGTAAGAACCAGAGTTAAGCAAAAGAACCAGAACCAGAACCAGGGTGGTGACCAGAAGAAAACAGACCAGAAGGGTGGGGAGCAGAAAGCTAAAGACCAGAAGTCTTCAACAGGGCCCCAAACTGAGACAGAGGGTGGGTCCCAAACTTCCAAGAAGAAGAAGAAAGAAGGTCAGAAGAAACCCTGGTGTAAAACTTGTAAGAACACCTCTCACTGGACAAGTGAGTGTAAAAAGGGTGGAGCCCCCAACACTGCAGCCCCTAAGGCACCTGCACCCACTAGTACAGTTAGCAGTGTTGGTCCTCAAGCCAAGGGTTTAGTGGGAATCACTTTGGGAACTGAAGGAGATTCTGACCTAGTCAGAACCCTTACACAGGCTGTTCTGGTTTGTGAAGGGGACATAGATTTGACCCCTGACATAAGTCCCAGTAACCTGGGCAAATACAGACAGACACCTTTGATTAACAACAAAGTGGCTCAAGCTTACAGGGACACATGTGCCAGTGTCACTATGGTGACACCTAACTTTGTGGACCCTGGACAATACATGCCAGGCGATGATTACCTGGTGACCAATGCCAGCAATGTCACTACTACACATAGTGTGGCACTTGTTAACTTTTCCTGGGGAGGGGTAACTGGCCTAAAGAAAGTTGTGGTTAGTGCTGATCTCCCAGTAGAATGTTTGTTGGGCAATGACCTGGAGAACTCTCTATGGTCAGAAGTTGAGTACAGGACTCATGCAGAGATGTTAGGGATATCATCACATGTCCTTGCTGTGACCAGGTCACAGGCCAAAAAGTGCCTCTCTGAACCTCAGGTCTTGGATCCTGGAACAATGGACCAAGTACCTCCCAAGAAGAAGAACAGGAGGGTTAAGGCTGTGCCTTCCCAACTGCCTACAAGTGAGGATCAGGCTTCACAGGAAACTGATCTAGAGACCCCTGAAGGAACTGTCCCTGAAGAACTTGAACCTGATCAGGTTGAGTTTCTGGGGACAGGGGGACCTTCTAGGGCAGACTTGGGGCAGGCTCAGTTAACCTGTCCTTCTCTTGAACCCCTCAGACAGCAGGCTGCTGCTGAGGCTGCTGGGAATGCTCAAGGTGCCCATAAAGTATATTGGGACGATGGACTCCTTTATTCAGAGGCTAGAGACCCCAAGCCTGGTGCTACCAGGAGGTTGGTTATACCTCTGCAATTTAGGGGCTTCCTACTCACCTTGGCCCATGATATTCCTTTAGCAGGACACCTAGGCCAGAACAAGACTTGGGACAGGCTTGTCCCTCACTTTCACTGGCCTCACATGTCTGAAGACACCAAGGAGTTTTGTCGCTCCTGTGAAACCTGCCAAGCCAGTGGTAAAGCAGGTGGAACAACAAAGGCCCCCCTGATACCACTACCTGTGGTGGGGGTTCCCTTTGAGAGAGTGGGGATTGATATTGTTGGTCCAATGGATCCCCCTACAGCATCTGGGCACAGATTCATACTGGTGGTAGTGGATCATGCCACCAGGTACCCAGAGGCAATTCCCCTTAGGACCACAACAGCTCCTGTTGTGGCCAGGGCCTTACTTGGAGTTTTCTCCAGAGTGGGGTTTCCTAAGGAGGTAATATCAGATAGAGGTACCAACTTCATGTCTGGATATTTGACAGCTATGTGGAAGGAATGTGGTGTAAACTACAAGTTCACCACTCCTTATCACCCACAATGCAATGGGCTTGTTGAGAGATTTAACAAGACCCTAAAGGGCATGATTAAAGGATTACCTGAAAAGCTCAGGCGAAGATGGGACATCCTTCTGCCCTGCCTTTTGTTCGCTTACAGAGAGGTCCCTCAAAAGGGGGTTGGCTTCAGCCCCTTTGAATTGTTGTTTGGGCACCCTGTAAGAGGACCCCTGTGTCTTGTGAAGGAAGGATGGGAGTTACCTCTCAAAAAGCCTAAACAGGACATAGTGGACTATGTACTTGGTCTCCGCTCCAGGATGGCAGAGTACATGGAAAAGGCATCCAAAAACCTTGAGGCTAGCCAAGAATTACAAAAAGCTTGGCATGACCAAAAGGCTGTCCTTGTTGAATTTCAGCCTGGACAGAAGGTATGGGTGTTGGAGCCAGTGGCCCCAGCAGCACTCCAAGACAAATGGTCTGGACCCCATACAATTCTGGAAAAGAAGGGAGAGGTTACCTACTTGGTGGACCTAGGAACTCCCAGGAGCCCCCACAGGGTGCTCCATGTGAACAGATTGAAGGCATATGTCAGCAGGGCAGACATGGGCTTGCTCATGGCTACAGATGAGGGACAGGAGGAAGAGAGTGACCCTCTCCCAGACCTGCTCACTCAGAACCCTGAGGATGGCTCAGTTGATGGTGTGGCCTTAGGTGGCAGCCTCACTGAACATCAGCAACATGACTGCAGACAAGTTCTACAGGCATACAGGCATATGTTCTCATTGACACCCAGTCAGACTAACTGGTGTACACATGTGGTGGACACTGGTGACAGTCTTCCTGTAAAGAGCAAAATTTACAGGCAACCTGACCACGTCAGGGACTGTATAAAGACTGAGGTGCAAAAGATGCTGGAATTAGGTGTCATTGAGCCTTCAGAGAGCCCCTGGGCTAGCCCAGTGGTTCTGGTCCCCAAACCTCACACCAAAGATGGCAAGAGAGAGATGAGGTTCTGTGTGGATTACAGAGGACTCAATGCTGTCACCAGGACAGATGCACACCCTATTCCAAGGGCAGATGAGCTCATTGACAAGTTGGCTTCTGCCAAATATTTGAGCACATTTGACTTGACAGCTGGCTACTGGCAAATCAGGTTAGCTGAGGAGTCTAAAGCCAAGACAGCATTTTCTACCCCTAGTGGGCATTATCAGTTTGTGGTGATGCCCTTTGGTTTGAAAAATGCACCTGCCACCTTCCAAAGGTTGGTGAACCAAGTCCTCACTGGGTTGGATGACTTTTGTGCAGCTTATCTGGACGATATTGCTGTCTTTAGCTCCACCTGGGAGGATCACCTGATCCACCTGAAGGAAGTGCTTGAGGCTCTGCAGAAGGCAGGCCTCACTATCAAGGCAACAAAGTGCCAGATAGGGCAGAGCAAGGTTGTATACCTGGGCCACCTTGTAGGTGGAGGCCAAGTTCAACCACTGGAGAGTAAGATCCAGACCATCAAGGACTGGTCCCCTCCAACTACCCAGACTCAGGTCAGAGCTTTCTTGGGCCTGACTGGGTACTACAGGAAGTTTGTTAAGAACTATGGGTCCATTGTGACTCCTCTTAATGATCTGACATCCAAGAAGATGCCCAAAAAGGTTCAGTGGACAGAAATCTGTCAAAAGGCATTTGATGACCTGAAGAAGGCCATGTGCTCTGCACCTATCCTGAAGAGTCCTGACTACTCAAGAGAGTTCATTGTCCAAACAGATGCTTCTGAGTTGGGAGTGGGAGCAGTGCTTTCACAGCTTAATGTAGATGGCCAGGACCAGCCCATTGCTTTCATTAGCAGAAGGCTGACCCCCAGAGAGAAACGTTGGTCAGCTATAGAGAGGGAGGCCTTTGCTGTGGTGTGGGCCCTGAAGAAGTTGAGACCATACTTATTTGGCACTCACTTCAAGATTCAGACCGACCATAAGCCCCTCCTATGGCTTAATCAGATGAAGGGTGAAAACCCCAAACTACTCAGGTGGTCCATTTCCCTACAGGGGATGGACTTTACAGTGGAGCACCGCCCAGGGACTGACCATGGCAACGCAGATGGTCTCTCCAGGTACTTCCACTTAGAACATGAAGACACAACTGGTCAAGGTTAGTCTAATGTCCCTGCGTTTGGGGGGGGGTTATGTAGGAGAGTAGGGTCTGCTATCCTATGGTCACCCCAAATTTTTGCTTTTTGCTTCACTGGTTTCTGACTTAATGTGGCTGTGGGCCTGCTAATCAGACCCACAGCCTGCTGTTCTCTCTCTAAATTGATGCCAATGCACTCTAGGTGCATTACGAATTGGAACTGGTTCACCTTATGAGCCCCTGTAATAGTGCACCCTAGGTGCCCAGGGCATAGGTGTATCCAAGGCCTACCAGGGGCTGCAGCACGTATTGTGCCACCCCTGGCCTGGCCTCCATCTTTGACACAACTGGCTGAACACTCAGCTGGGGTAAGTCGGTGTAACCACCTCTTACTTAGGTACAGTATGCCTGTGCCTAACCCTAAACTGGACACATATGTTCCTATCAGCCACTCCTATGGAAGGCCTCATCAATCCTGGAGGCAGAGTGCTTGGAAATATGTGAGATGGTGCTCTAGCATGAGCTGAGCCTGTCTGCAGCTGTCGGGAACCACTCCCTAAGCTGTTCCGGGATATTGCCATACCATATACTCTTAAGTGCATTATAATCCTCGCGGTTAAATGCTATCTTTGGTTTGGCTTTATCAAAACATGTCGAGTAAGGTGTCATACGAATTGGAATACTATCCCCTCGCCAGTTCTGGCGACGGGGATAGCATTCCACCCTTCTAGAGGGACACGACATGTGTGTAGCCTTAACCCCGGTTAAAGTTAAACAGAGCCTCAGCTCCACAAAATGGACGCTGCCACCACAGACACAAGTCTGGCCTCCTGCTGCTGACCGAAACTCGGCAGATGGTGGCCTGGACAAAGGGTTTCCTGCCTTGGGAGGTGCGAGCACCACCCCAGACAGGATTTTGTGTATTAGGTAGGACAGGGCTGAAAAGAATCAGACATGCCCGGGGCACACAAGGTGTCCCCGTGCATAGGCCAGCCCAAACCGGTTCTGGGGCCTTCCAGCCCCAGTCCTGGCGCGGAGCTGGACAAAGGAAAGGGGGTGTAACCGCCCCCCTTCCTGGTTCCTCCCAGAGGAGGGACCTAGTAGGTGATCCACCCCCTAGATTGGAATAAGAGGGGGAGCAGTGCCATTGCACAGCAGATCATCCCGAAATCAACTTAAACTAAGAAGAAGACTGGACTTCGACATTCTGCTGCACAGAAGACTGAAGAAGAATCTCCCTTGTGGCCAAGGAGTGACCACCCTGTGAACACAGGTACCAACCAGCAACTCGACGTCTGCTTTGCCGCCGCCTCCCGCCGGAGCCCGAGCCCAGAGCCCGACAAGAACCAGATTCCCAGACCTCTCAGAGCCCGATCCACAGTCCCTGCAAAGAAGGGACCCGTGGAGGCACCGAGTGACGTGGGACCGGACCTCTTGGAAGACACTCGTAAAGCTGACTGCGCAGCTTCTGAGGCATCCTCGACGTTGTGCTTTGGGGACTGAGAACCCCCACCACCGAGCAGCCCTTGCACCGAAGATCAGCCCCCCAGCATCTCCACGATCTGCGTGGGGCCCTTTTGCACTGTGCCACTCGACGCGCCATCCCGGCCACTAGCCACGCGGCCAGCGGCCATCTTGGCGACGAACCCGAAGATTTAAACAGCAGGTCTGGTTGCTCCAGACCTACCCAAGCTCCTGTGAAAAGGAGCACCCGCTCTGACCTTGCTGGTCCGAGTGAACAGCATCTTTCAACTCCTGCGTGGCTTGCATTTGCCAAGGCCTGTTTGCTCCGATCAGGTCGCCGACACCGCCAACAGCGAGAGGCCTACGTGGGACAGCTCGTGACCGACTCCTGGACGTCCTCGACCCCGGGTATCCACGTGGCTGCAGAAAGAAGCTACCCGACAACGCCTGTTTGCACCCGACATCACCTGGTTCCACTCTGGTTCCACGGCAGTCACTGGCTAGTGACTTTGAACACTGTCCCCTCTGCTTTCAGGTCTTCACATCTTCAGATCCACCCTTGGATCCACCGGAACTCTTCTCATCGAGCCGCCTGCAGCATCTCCTGCTCCAAGCACCATCGACCAGCGTGACGAAACCCGACACATCTTCGACCCTGTGCACCCGCTTCCTGTGGGTGAGGTAACTCAGCTCCGCCGGTGCTCCTGCACTGGTACACATCCCAAGGGCCTGTGTTTTAAGTTTCAGCTCCGTAGGTCACTCGGAAGGTTCCTAACTTTCTAACTTTGTGCTTTTTACGCACCATAGACTTTGTATTGAGAAGTGCGTGCACTTTGGACACTGCACCCGAGTCCCGTGGGCCTTTCCCGACTTAGTTAACTCCAGTCTCGAATAGCTCCAGCGATTCCCAAGGCCCTAGGCCTCTTCACTTTCCTCCTGGTATCTCTTATACCACTTATTTAGTATATGGTTTAGGTGGCCCCTAGGGCTCATCCATATTGTGCAACTTTTGTGTATTTTAAACTGTCTTGTGATTTTACGCTTGTGCTTCTGTGCTCATAAAGAGTCCAGGGGATTTTAATAGTTAATAAATCAATATATATTTTCAATATATATCTGTGTGGTGTCCCTTTCATTTGGTATTCAAGGGGGTTGTGTATGGTATAACAGCTGGCTTCACATGCCTTTCAGAGTTTAGCCTAAGACTGCTTTGTCCACGTTACCACTAGGATAACTGGTCTACAAGGTTGAATTACAACCATCATCATAAGGGTTGCTTGGCATGGTACAAAGTGATCACTAGAACTAGTGAGCATTATATACCAGGCCAACTTCTCACAAAGGGAGATACCATTTCTGATAGTTAATGCATGTCTAATGCAAGAATATTCACCAGATTATGAGAGTCAATGCAATAATCCAGCAAAAATTACTCATTTTCTCCCAACGTGGGGCTCGAACCCACGACCCTGAGATTAAGAGTCTCATGCTCTACCGACTGAGCTAGCCGGGCTCCCTTCTTAAGACAGTATGCAGACCAATCCCTTTTTGTGAAGAAAATCAAATCCTGGATATTCCTCTACTCTTGTTTTGCAAGGAAAGCCAGATTTATACATCCTTCAGAGGACAGAGTGTAAAAAAAAATAAGAGAAAATGAAAATGGAAGTTGTGAGAACTTCATTTTGAGATTGCATAAGAATTCAAATTCCTCTCACATGCTAAAGAATACCTGAACCCTTTTGATTAAACCACTATAGTTGTTATAATGAGACCATATTTGAAAGCCATCTGTGATTTTTCTGTTCTTACTCTGCAATGACCATGGGCAATGACAAGTTAAAAATAAAATGTATGCTAATTTTATAATGGAGAATGCGGGCATCGATCCCGCTACCTCTCGCATGCTAAGCGAGCGCTCTACCATTTGAGCTAATTCCCCTGTGTGTTTAATCTGCATAACAGGAAAAAAGTAACCTCACTGCCTTCCACACTTTATTTGCAGTCCAATTGCCCATAACAGTGTTCAGTTCACTCCTAACTTATGCCTTACCTCAACTTATGGGATGTTTTACAGTTCAGGTTGGCCTGTTTACTACTCGAATATGAGTGATATTGTGGTGTGTTCATCTAGACTCATACCCTACCTAATCTTGAAGTTAAATTTCCCACCAATGAGAAACCAAGGGAGATACCATTTTTGATAGTTATTGCATGTATAATGCAAGAATAATCACCAGATTATGAGAGTCCAGCAAAAATTACTAATTTTCGCCCAACGTGGAGCTCGAACCCACGACCCTGAGATTAAAAGTCTCATGCTCTACCGACTGAGCTAGCCGGGCTCCCACTTCAAGATGGTATGCAGACTAATCATTTTTTATGAAGGAAATCCAGTCCTGGACAATTTTTGGGAGTTATTGCAGGTCTAATGCAAGATTAATCTCCATATTATGAGAGTCAATGCAATATTCAGGCAAAAATTACTCATTTTTGCCCAACGTGGGGCTCGAACCCACGACCCTGAGATTAAGAGTCTCATGCTCTACCGACTGAGCTAGCCGGGCTCCCTCCTTAAGACAGTATGCAGACCAATCCCTTTTTGTGAAAAAAATCAAATCCTGGATATTCCTCTACTCTTGTTTTGCAAGGAAAGCCAGATTTATACATCCTTCAGAGGACAGGGTGTCAAAAAAAATAAGAGAAAATGAAAACGGAAGTTGTGAGAACTTCATTTTGAGATTGCATAACAATTCAAATTCCTCTCACATGCTAAAGAATACCTGAACCCTTTTGATTAAACCACTTTAGTTGTTATAATAAGACCATATTTGAAAGCCATCTGTGATTTTTCTGTTCTTACTCTGCAATGACCTTGGCAATGACAAGTTAAAAATAAAATGTATGCGAATTTTATAATGGAGAATGCGGGCATCGATCCCGCTACCTCTTGCATGCTAAGAGAGCGCTCTACCATTTGAGCTAACTCCCCTGTGTGTTTAATCTGCATAACATGAAAAAAGTAACCTTACTGACATCCGCACTTTATTTGAAGTCCAATTGCCCATAACAGTGTTAAGTTCACTCCTAACTTATGCCTTACCTCCACTTATGGGATGTTTTACAGTTCAGGTTGGCCTGTTTACTACTCGAATATGAGTGATATTGCGGTGTGTTCATCTAGACTCATACCCCAGCTAATCTTGAAGTTAAATTTCCCACCAATGAGAAACCAAGGGAGATACCATTTCTGATAGTTATTGCATGTCTAATGCAAGAATATTCACCAGATTATGAGAGTCAATGCAATAATCCAGCAAAAATTACTCATTTTCGCCCAACGTGGGGCTCGAACCCATGACCCTGAGATTAAGAGTCTCATGCTCTACCGACTGAGCTAGCCGGGATCCCTCCTTAAGAAAGTATGCAGACCAATCCCTTTTTGTGAAGAAAATCAAATCCTGGATATTCCTCTACTCTTGTTTTGCATGGAAAGCCAGATTTATACATCCTTCAGAGGACAGAGTGTCAAAAAAATAAGAGAAAATGAAAATGGAAGTTGTGAGAACTTCATTTTGAGATTGCATAACAATTCAAATTCCTCTCACATGCTAAAGAATACCTGAACCCTTTTGATTAAACCACTTTAGTTGTTATAATGAGACCATATTTGAAAGCCATCTGTGATTTTTCTGTTCTTACTCTGCAATGACCTTGGCAATGACAAGTTAACAATAAAATGTATGCAAATTTTATAATGGAGAATGCGGGCATCGATCCCGCTACCTCTCGCATGCTAAGCGAGCGCTTTACTATTTGAGCGAATTCCTCTTTGTGTTTAATCTGCATAACATGAAAAAAGTAACCTTACTGCGTTCCACACTTTATTTGAAGTCCAATTGCCCATAACAGTGTTCAGTTCACTCCTAATTTATGCCTTACGTCCACTTATGGGATGTTTTACAGTTCAGGTTGGCCTGTTTACTACTCGAATATGAGTGATATTGCGGTGTGTTCATCTAGACTCATACCCTAGCTAATCTTGAAATTAAATTTCCCACCAATGAGAAACCAAGGGAGATACAATTTCTGATAGTTATTGCATGTCTAATGCAAGAATATTCACCAGATTATGAGAGTCAATGCAATAATCCAGCAAAAATTACTCATTTTCGCCCAACGTGGGGCTCGAACCCACGACCCTGAGATTAAGAGTCTCATGCTCTACCGACTGAGCTAGCTGGGTTCCCACTTCAAGATGGTATGCAGACTAATCATTTTTTATGAAGGAAATCCATTCCTGGACAATTTTTGGGTGTTATTGCAAGTCTAATGCAAGATTAATCTCCATATTATGAGAGTCAATGCAATATTCAGGCAAAAATTACTCATTTTCGCCCAACGTGAGGCTCGAACCCACGACCCTGAGATTAAGAGTCTCATGCTCTACCGACTGAGCTAGCCGGGCTCCCTCCTTAAGACAGTATGCAGACCAATCCCTTTTTGTGAAGAAAATCAAATCCTGGATATTCGTCTACTCTTGTTTTGCAAGGAAGCCTGATTTATACATCCTTCAGAGGACAGAGTGTCAAAAAAAATAAGAGAAAATGAAAATGGAAGTTGTGAGAACTTCATTTTGAGATTGCATAAGAATTCAAATTCCTCTCACATGCTAAAGAATACCTGAACCCTTTTGATTAAACTACTTTAGTTGTTATAATGAGACCATATTTGAAAGCCATCTGTGATTTTTCTGTTCTTACTCTGCAATGACCATGGGCAATGACAAGTTAAAAATAAAATGTATGCAAATTTTATAATGGAGAATGCGGGCATCGATCCCACTACCTCTTGCATGCTAAGCGAGCGCTCTACCATTTGAGCTAATTCCCCTGTGTGTTTAATCTGCATAACATGAAAAAAGTAACCTTACTGCCTTCCGCACTTTATTTGAAGTCCAATTGCCCATAACAGTGTTAAGTTCACTCCTAACTTATGCCTTACCTCCACTTATGGGATGTTTTACAGTTCAGGTTGGCCTGTTTACTACTCGAATATGAGTGATATTGCGGTGTGTACATCTAGACTCATACCCCAGCTAATATTGAAGTTAAATTTCCCACCAATGAGAAACCAAGGGAGATACCATTTCTGATAGTTATTGCATGTCTAATGCAAGAATATTTACCAGATTATGAGAGTCAATGCAATAATCCAGCAAAAATTACTCATTTTCGCCCAACGTGGGGCTCGAACCCACGACCCTGAGATTAAGAGTCCCATGCTCTACCGACTGAGCTAGCCGGGCTCCCTCCTTAAGACAGTATGCAGACCAATCCCTTTTTGTGAAGAAAATCAAATCCTGGATATTCCTCTACTCTTGTTTTGCAAGGAAAGCCAGATTTATACATCCTTCAGAGGACAGAGTGTCAAAAAAAATAAGAGAAAATGAAAATGGAAGTTGTGAGAACTTCATTTTGAGATTGCATAAGAATTCAAATTCCTCTCACATGCTAAAGAATACCTGAACCCTTTTGATTAAACCACTTTAGTTGTTATAATGAGACCATATTTGAAAGCCATCTGTGATTTTTCTGTTCTTACTCTGCAATGACCTTGGCAATGACAAGTTAAAAATAAAATGTATGCAAATTTTATAATGGAGAATGCGGGCATCGATCCCGCTACCTCTCGCATGCTAAGCGAGCGCTCTACCATTTGAGCTAATTCCCCTGTGTGTTAAATCTGCATAACATGAAAAAAGTAACCTCACTGCCTTTCACACTTTATTTGAAGTTTAATTGCCCATAACAGTGTTCAGTTCACTCCTAACTTATGCCTTACCTCCACTTATGGGATGTTTTACAGTTCAGGTTGGCCTGTTTACTACTCGAATATGAGTGATATTGTGGTGTGTTCATCTAGACTCATACCCTACCTAATCTTGAAGTTAAATTTCCCACCAATGAGAAACCAAGGGAGATACCATTTTTGATAGTTATTGCATGTCTAATGCAAGAATAATCACGAGATTATGAGAGTCCAGCAAAAATTACTCATTTTCGCCCAACGTGGGGCTCGAACCCACGACCCTGAGATTAAGAGTCTCATGCTCTACCAACTGAGCTAGCCGGGCTCCCACTTCAAGATGGTATGCAGACTAATCATTTTTTATGAAGGAAATCCATTCCTGGACAATTTTTGGGAGTTATTGCATGTCCAATGCAAGATTAATCTGCATATTATGAGAGTCAATGCAATATTCAGGCAAAAATTACTCATTTTCGCCCATCGCGGGGCTCGAACCCACGACCCTGAGATTAAGAGTCTCATGCTCTACCGACTGAGCTAGCCGGGGTCCCTCCTTAAGACAGTATGCAGACCAATCCCTTTTTGTGAAGAAAATCAAATCCTGGATAGTCCTCTACTCTTGTTTTGCAAGGAAAGCCAGATTCATACATCCTTCAGAGGACAGAGGGTCAAAAAAAAATTAAGAGAAAATGAAAATGGAAGTTGTGAGAACTTCATTTTGAGATTGCATAAGAATTCAAATTCCTCTCACATGCTAAAGAATACCTGAACCCTTTTGATTAAACCACTTTAGTTGTTATAATGAGACCATATTTGAAAGCCATCTGTGATTTTTCTGTTCTTACTCTGCAATGACCTTGGCAATGACAAGTTAAAAATAAAATGTATGCAAATTTTATAATGGAGAATGCGGGCATTGATCCCGCTACCTCTCGCATGCTAAGCGAGCGCTCTACCATTTGAGCTAATTCCCATGTGTGTTAAATTTGCATAACATGAAAAAAGTAACCTCACTGCCTTTCACACTTTACTTGAAGTCCAATTGCCCATAACAGTGTTCAGTTTACTCCTAACTTATGCCTTACCTCCACTTATGGGATGTTTTACAGTTCAGGTTGGCCTGTTTACTACTCGAATATGAGTGATATTGTGGTGTGTTCATCTAGACTCATACCCTAGCTAATCTTGAAGTTACATTTCCCACCAATGAGAAACCAAAGGAGATATCATTTCTGATAGTTATTGCATGTCTAATGCAATAATATTCACCAGATTATGAGAGTCAATGCAATAATCCAGCAAAAATTACTCATTTTCGCCCAACGTGGGTCTCGAACCCACGACCCTGAGATTAAGAGTCTCATGCTCTACCAACTGAGCTAGCCGGGCTCCCACTTCAAGATGGTATTCAGACTAATCATTTTTTATGAAGGAAATCCATTTCTGGACAATTTTGGGAGTTATTGCATGTCTAATGCAAGATTAATCTCCAAATTATGAGAGTTAATGCAATATTCAGGCAAAAATTACTCATTTTCTCCCAACGTGGGGCTCGAACCCACGACCCTGAGATTAAGAGTCTCATGCTCTTCCGACTGAGCTTGTCGGGTTCCCTCCTTAAGACAGTATGCAGACCAATCCCTTTTTGTGAAGAAAATCAAATCCTGGATATTCCTCTACTCTTGTTTTGCAAGGAAAGCCAGATTTATACATCCTTCAGAGGACAGAGTGTCAAAAAAAATAAGAGAAAATGAAAATGGAAGTTGTGAGAACTTCATTTTGAGATTGCATAAGAATTCAAATTCCTCTCACATGCTAAAGAATACCTGAACCCTTTTGATTAAACCACTTTAGTTGTTATAATGAGACCATATTTGAAAGCCATCCGTGATATTTCTGTTCTTACTCTGCAATGACCTTGGCAATGACAAGTTAAAAATAAAATGTATGCAAATTTTATAATGGAGAATGCGGTCATCGATCCCGCTACCTCTCGCAAGCTAAGCGAGCGCTCTACCATTTGAGCTAATTCCCCTTTGTGTTTAATCTACATAACATGAAAAAAGTAACCTCACTGCCTTCCACACTTTATTTGAAGTCCAATTGCCCATAACAGTGTTCAGTTCACTCCTAACTTATGCTTTACCTCCACTTATGGGATGTTTTACAGTTCAGGTTGGCCTGTTTACTACTCGAATATGAGTGATATTGTGGTGTGTTCATCTAGACTCATACCCTACCTAATCTTGAAGTTAAATTTCCCACCAATGAGAAACCAAGGGAGATACCATTTTTGATAGTTATTGCATGTCTAATGCAAGAATAATCACCAGATTTCGAGAGTCCAGCAAAAATTACTCATTTTCGCCCAACGTGGGGCTCGAACCCACGTTGAGACAGTATGCAGACCAATCCCTTTTTGTGAAGAAAATCAAATCCTGGATATTCCTCTACTCTTGTTTTGCAAGGAAAGCCAGATTTATACATCCTTCAGAGGACAGAGTGTCAAAAAAATAAGAGAAAATGAAAATGGAAGTTGTGAGAACTTCATTTTGAGATTGCATAAGAATTCAAATTCCTCTCACATGCTAAAGAATACCTGAACCCTTTTGATTAAACCACTTTAGTTGTTATAATGAGACCATATTTGAAAGCCATCCGTGATTTTTCTGTTCTTACTCTGCAATGACCTTGGCAATGACAAGTTAAAAATAATATGTATGCAAATTTTATAATGGAGAATGCGGGCATCGATCCCGCTACCTCTCGCAAGCTAAGCGAGCGCTCTACCATTTGAGCTAATTCCCCTGTGTGTTTAATCTGCAGAACATGAAAAAAGTAACCTTACTGCCTTCCACACTTTATTTGAAGTCCAATTGCCCATAACAGTGTTCAGTTCACTCCTAACTTATGCCTTACCTCCACTTATGGGATGTTTTACAGTTCAGGTTGGCCTGTTTACTACTCGAATATGAGTGATATTGTGGTGTGTTCATCTAGACTCATACCCTACCTAATCTTGAAGTTAAATTTCCCACCAATGAGAAACCAAGGGAGATACCATTTTTGATAGTTATTGCATGTCTAATGCAAGAATAATCACCAGATTATGAGAGTCCAGCAAAAATTACTCATTTCCGCCCAACGTGGGGCTGTAACCCATGACCCTGAGATTAAGAGTCTTATGCTCTACCAACTGAGCTAGCCGGCCTCCCACTTCAAGATGGTATGCAGACTAATCATTTTTTATGAAGGAAATCCATTCCTGGACAATTTTTGGGAGTTATTGCATGTCTAATGCAAGATTAATCTGCATATTATGAGAGTCAATGCAATATTCAGGCAAAAATTACTCATTTTCGCCCATCGCGGGGCTCGAACCCACGACCCTGAGATTAAGAGTCTCATGCTCTACCGACTGAGCTAGCCGGGTTCCCTCCTTAAGACAGTATGCAGACCAATCCCTTTTTGTGAAGAAAATCAAATCCTGGATAGTCCTCTACTCTTGTTTTGCAAGGAAAGCCAGATTCATACATCCTTCAGAGGACAGAGTGTCAAAAAAAAATTAAGAGAAAATGAAAATGGAAGTTGTGAGAACTTCATTTTGAGATTGCATAAGAATTCAAATTCCTCTCACATGCCAAAGAATACCTGAACCCTTTTGATTAAACCATTTTAGTTGTTATAATGAGACCATATTTGAAAACCATTTGTGATTTTTCTGTTCTTACTCTGCAATGACCTTGGCAATGACAAGTTAAAAATAAAATGTATGCAAATTTTATAATGGAGAATGCGGGCATCGATCCCGCTACCTCTCGCATGCTAAGCGAGCGCTCTACCATTTGAGCTAATTCCCCTGTGTGTTAAATCTGCATAACATGAAAAAAGTAACCTCACTGCCTTTCACACTTTATTTGAAGTTCAATCGCCCATAACAGTGTTCAGTTCACTCCTAACTTATGCCTTACCTCTACTTATGGGATGTTTTACAGTTCAGGTTGGCCTGTTTACTACTCGAATATGAGTGATATTGTGGTGTGTTCATCTAGACTCATACCCTACCTAATCTTGAAGTTAAATTTCCCACCAATGAGAAACCAAGGGAGATACAATTTTTGATAGTTATTGCATGTCTAATGCAAGAATAATCACCAGATTATGAGAGTCCAGCAAAAATTACTCATTTTCGCTCATCGTGGGGCTCGAACCCACGACCCTGCGATTAAGAGTCTCATGCTCTACCGACTGAGCTAGCCGGGCTCCCACTTCAAGATGGTATGCAGACTAATCATTTTTTATGAAGGAAATACATTCCTGGACAATTTTTGGGAGTTATTGCGGGTCTAATGCAAGATTAATCTCCATATTATGAGAGTCAATGCAATATTCAGGCAAAAATTACTCGTTTTCGCCCAACGTTGGGCTCGAACCCACGACCTTGAGATTAAGAGTCTAATGCTCTACCGACTCAGCTAGCCGGGCTCCCTCCTTAAGACAGTATGCAGACCAATCCCTTTTTGTGAAGAAAATCAAATCCTGGATATTCCTCTACTCTTGTTTTGCAAGGAAAGCCAGATTTATACATCCTTCAGAGGACAGAGTGTCAAAAAAAATAAGAGAAAATGAAAACGGAAGTTGTGAGAACTTCATTTTGAGATTGCATAAGAATTCAAATTCCTCTCACATGCTAAAGAATACCTGAACCCTTTTGATTAAACCACTTTAGTTGTTATAATGAGACCATATTTGAAAGCCATCTGTGATTTTTCTGTTCTTACTCTGCAATGACCTTGGCAATGACAAGTTAAAAATAAAATGTATGCAAATTTTATAATGGAGAATGCGGGCATCGATCCCGCTACCTCTCGCATGCTAAGCGAGCGCTCTACCATTTGAGCTAATTCCCCTGTGTGATTAATCTGCATAACATGAAAAAAGTAACCTCACTGCCTTCCACACTTTATTTGAAGTCCAATTGCCCATAACAGTGTTCAGTTCACTCCTAACTTATGCCTTACCTCCACTTATGGGATGTTTTACAGTTCAGGTTGGCCTGTTTACTACTCGAATATGAGTGATATTGTGGTGTGTTCATCTAGACTCATACCCTACCTAATCTTGAAGTTAAATTTCCCACCAATGAGAAACCAAGGGAGATACAATTTTTGATAGTTATTGCATGTCTAATGCAAGAATAATCACCAGATTATGAGAGTCCAGCAAAAAGTACTCATTTTCGCTCAACGTGGGGCTCGAACCCATGACCCTGAGATTAAGAGTCTCATGCTCTGCCGACTGAGCTAGCCGGGCTCCCACTTCAAGATGGTATGCAGACTAATCATTTTTTATGAAGGAAATCCATTCCTGGACAATTTTTGGGAGTTATTGCAGGTCTAATGCAAGATTAATCTCCATATTATGAGAGTCAATGCAATATTCAGGCAAAAATCACTCGTTTTCGCCCAACGTGGGGCTCTAACCCATGACCCTGAGATTAAGAGTCTAATGCTCTACCGACTGAGCTAGCCGGGCTCCCTCCTTAAGACAGTATGCAGACCAATCCCTTTTTGTGAAGAAAATAAAATCCTGGATATTCCTCTACTCTTGTTTTGCATGGAAAGCCAGATTTATACATCCTTCAGAGGACAGAGTGTCAAAAAAAATAAGAGAAAATGAAAATGGAAGTTGTGAGAACTTCATTTTGAGATTGCATAAGAATTCAAATTCCTCTCACATGCTAAAGAATACCTGAACCCTTTTGATTAAACCACTTTAGTTGTTATAATGAGACCATATTTGAAAGCCATCCGTGATTTTTCTGTTCTTACTCTGCAATGACCTTGGCAATGACAAGTTAAAAATAAAATGTATGCAAATTTTATAATGGAGAATGCGGGCATCGATCCCGCTACCTCTCGCAAGCTAAGCGAGGGCTCTACCATTTGAGCTAATTCCCCTGTGTGTTTAATCTGCATAACATGAAAAAAGTAACCTTACTGCCTTCCACACTTTATTTGAAGTCCAATTGCCCATAACAGTGTTCAGTTCACTCCTAACTTATGCCTTACCTCCACTTATGGGATGTTTTACAGTTCAGGTTGGCCTATTTACTACTCGAATATGAGTGATATTGTGGTGTGTTCATCTAGACTCATACCCTACCTAATCTTGAAGTTAAATTTCCCACCAATGAGAAACCAAGGGAGATACCATTTTTGATAGGTATTGCATGTCTAATGCAAGAATAATCACCAGATTATGAGAGTCCAGCAAAAATTACTCATTTTCGCCCAACGTGGGGCTGGAACCCATGACCCTGAGATTAAGAGTTTTATGCTCTACCAACTCAGCTAGCCGGCCTCCCACTTCAAGATGGTATGCAGACTAATCATTTTTTATGAAGGAAATCCATTCCTGGACAATTTTTGGGAGTTATTGCATGTCTAATGCAAGATTAATCTGCATATTATGAGAGTCAATGCAATATTCAGGCAAAAATTACTCATTTTCGCCCATCGCGGGGCTCGAACCCACGACCCTGAGATTAAGAGTCTCATGCTCTACCGACTGAGCTAGCCGGGTTCCCTCCTTAAGACAGTATGCAGACCAATCCCTTTTTGTGAAGAAAATCAAATCCTGGATAGTCCTCTACTCTTGTTTTGCAAGGAAAGCCAGATTCATACATCCTTCAGAGGACAGAGTGTCAAAAAAAATAAGAGAAAATGAAAACGGAAGTTGTGAGAACTTCATTTTGAGATTGCATAAGAATTCAAATTCCTCTCACATGCTAAAGAATACCTGAACCCTTTTGATTAAACCACTTTAGTTGTTATAATGAGACCATATTTGAAAGCCATCTGTGATTTTTCTGTTCTTACTCTGCAATGACCTGGGCAATGACAAGTTAAAAATAAAATGTATGCAAATTTTATAATGGAGAATGCAGGCATCGATCCCGCTACCTCTCGCATGCTAAGCGAGCGCTCTACCATTTGAGCTAATTCCCCTGTGTGTTTAATCTGCATAACATGAAAAAAGTAACCTCACTGCCTTCCACACTTTATTTGAAGTCCAATTGCCCATAACAGTGTTCAGTTCACTCCTAACTTATGCCTTACCTCCACTTATGGGATGTTTTACAGTTCAGGTTGGCCTGTTTACTACTCGAATATGAGTGATATTGTGGTGTGTTCATCTAGACTCATACCCTACCTAATCTTGAAGTTAAATTTCCCACCAATGAGAAACCAAGGGAGATACCATTTTTGATAGTTATTGCATGTCTAATGCAAGAATAATCACCAGATTATGAGAGTCCAGCAAAAATTACTCATTTTCGCCCAACGTGGGGCTCGAACCCACGACCCTGAGATTAAGAGTCTCATGCTCTACCGACTGAACTAGCCAGGCTCCCACTTCAAGATGGTATGCAGACTAATCATTTTTTATGAAGGAAATCCATTCCTGGACAATTTTTGGGAGTTATTGCGGGTCTAATGCAAGATTAATCTCCATATTATGAGAGTCAATGCAATATTCAGGCAAAAATTACTCGTTTTCGCCCAACGTGGGGCTCGAACCCACGACCCTGAGATTAAGAGTCTCATGCTCTACCGACTGAGCTAGCCGGGCTCCCTCCTTAAGACAGTATGCAGACCAATCCCTTTTTGTGAAAAAAATCAAATCCTGGATATTCCTCTACTCTTGTTTTGCAAGGAAAGCCAGATTTATACATCCTTCAGAGGACAGAGTGTCAAAAAAAATAAGAGAAAATGAAAATGGAAGTTGTGAGAACTTCATTTTGAGATTGCATAAGAATTCAAATTCCTCTCACATGCTAAAGAATACCTGAACCCTTTTGATTAAACCACTTTAGTTGTTATAATGAGACCATATTTGAAAGCCATCCGTGATTTTTCTGTTCTTACTCTGCAATGACCTTGGCAATGACAAGTTAAAAATAAAATGTATGCAAATTTTATAATGGAGAATGCGGGCATCGATCCCGCTACCTCTCGCAAGCTAAGCGAGCGCTCTACCATTTGAGCTAATTCCCCTGTGTGTTTAATCTGCATAACATGAAAAAAGTAACCTTACTGCCTTCCACACTTTATTTGAAGTCCAATTGCCCATAACAGTGTTCAGTTCAGTCCTAACTTATGCCTTACCTCCACTTATGGGATGTTTTACAGTTCAGGTTGGCCTGTTTACTACTCGAATATGAGTGATATTGTGGTGTGTTCATCTAGACTCATACCCTACCTAATCTTGAAGTTAAATTTCCCACCAATGAGAAACCAAGGGAGATACCATTTTTGATAGTTATTGCATGTCTAATGCAAGAATAATCACCAGATTATGAGAGTCCAGCAAAAATTACTCATTTTCGCCCAACGTGGGGCTGGAACCCATGACCCTGAGATTAAGAGTCTTATGCTCTACCAACTGAGCTAGCCGGCCTCCCACTTCAAGATGGTATGCAGACTAATCATTTTTTATGAAGGAAATCCATTCCTGGACAATTTTTGGGAGTTATTGCATGTCTAATGCAAGATTAATCTGCATATTATGAGAGTCAATGCAATATTCAGGCAAAAATTACTCATTTTCGCCCATCGCGGGGCTCGAACCCACGACCCTGAGATTAAGAGTCTCATGCTCTACCGACTGAGCTAGCTGGGCTCCCTCCTTAAGACAGTATGCAGACCAATCCCTTTTTGTAAAGAAAATCAAATCCTGGATATTCCTCTACTCTTGTTTTGCAAGGAAAGCCAGATTTATACATCCTTCAGAGGACAGAGTGTCAAAAAAAATAAGAGAAAATGAAAACGGAAGTTGTGAGAACTTCATTTTGAGATTGCATAAGAATTCAAATTCCTCTCACATGCTAAAGAATACCTGAACCCTTTTGATTAAACCACTTTAGTTATTATAATGAGACCATATTTGAAAGCCATCTGTGATTTTTCTGTTCTTACTCTGCAATGACCTTGGCAATGACAAGTTGAAAATAAAATGTATGCAAATTTTATAATGGAGAATGCGGGCATCGATCCCGCTACCTCTCGCATGCTAAGCGAGCGCTCTACCATTTGAGCTAATTCCCATGTGTGTTAAATCTGCATAACATGAAAAAAGTAACCTCACTGCCTTCCACACTTTATTTGAAGTCCAATTGCCCATAACAGTGTTAAGTTCACTCCTAACTTATGCCTTACCTCCGCTTATGGGATGTTTTACAGTTCAGGTTGGCCTGTTTACTACTCGAATATGAGTGATATTGCGGTCTGTTCATCTAGACTCATACCCTAGCTAATCTTGAAGTTAAATTTCCCACCAATGAGAAACCAAGGGAGATACCATTTTTGATATGTATTGCATGTCTAATGCAAGAATATTCACCAGATTATGAGAGTCAATGCAATAATCCAGCAAAAATTACTCATTTTCGCCCAACGTGGGTCTCGAACCCACGACCCTGAGATTAAGAGTCTCATGGTCTACCGACTGAGCTAGCCGGGCTCCCACTTCAAGATGGTATGCAGACTAAACAATTTTTAGGAAGGAAATCCATTCCTGGACAAATTTTTGGGAGTTAGTGCATGTCTAATGCAAGATTAATCTCCATATTATGAGAGTCAATGCAATATTCAGGCAAAAATGACTCATTTTCGCCCAACGTGGGGCTTGAATCCACGACCCTGAGATTTAGTGTCTCATGCTCTACCGACTGAGCTAGCCGGGTTCCCTCCTTAAGACAGTATGCAGACCAATCCCTTTTTGTGAAGAAAATCAAATCCTGGATATTCCTCTACTCTTGTTTTGCAAGGAAAGCCAGATTTATACATCCTTCAGAGGACAGAGTGTCAAAAAAAATAAGAGAAAATGAAAATGGAAGTTGTGAGAACTTCATTTTGAGATTGCATAAGAATTCAAATTCCTCTCACATGCTAAAGAATACCTGAACCCTTTTGATTAAACCACTTTAGTTGTTATAATGAGACCATATTTGAAAGGCATCTGTGATTTTTCTGTTCTTACTCTGCAATGACCTTGGCAATGACAAGTTAAAAATAAAATGTATGCAAATTTTATAATGGAGAATGCAGGCATCGATCACGCTACCTCTCGCATGCTAAGCGAGCACTCTACCATTTGAGCTAATTCCCCTGTGTGTTAAATCTGCATAACATGAAAAAAGTAACCTCACTGCCTTCCACACTTTATTTGAAGTCCAATTGCCCATAACAGTGTTCAGTTCACTCCTAACTTATGCCTTACCTCCACTTATGGGATGTTTTACAGTTCAGGTTGGCCTGTTTACTACTCGAATATGAGTGATATTGTGGTGTGTTCATCTAGACTCATACCCAACCTAATCTTGAAGTTAAATTTCCTACCAATGAGAAACCAAGGGAGATACCATTTTTGATAGTTATTGCATGTCTAATGCAAGAATAATCACCAGATTATGAGAGTCCAGCAAAAATTACTCATTTTCGCCCAACGTGGGGCTCGAACCCACGACCCTGAGATTAAGAGTCTCATGCTCTACCGACTGAGCTAGCCGGGCTCCCACTTCAAGATGTTATGCAGACTAATCATTTTTTATGAAGGAAATCCATTCCTGGACAATTTTTTGGGAGTTATTGCATGTCTAATGCAAGATTAATCTCCATATTATGAGAGTCAATGCAATATTCAGGCAAAAATTTCTCGTTTTCGCCCAACGTGGGGCTCGAACCCACGACCCTGAGATTAAGAGTCTCATGCTCTACCGACTAAGCTAGCCGGGTTCCCTCCTTAAGACAGTATGCAGACCAATCCCTTTTTGTGAAGAAAATCAAATCCTGGATATTCCTCTACTCTTGTTTTGCAAGGAAAGCCAGATTTATACATCCTTCAGAGGACAGAGTGTCAAAAAAAATAAGAGAAAATGAAAATGGAAGTTGTGAGAACTTCATTTTGAGATTGCATAGGAATTCAAATTCCTCTCACATGCTAAAGAATACCTGAACTCTTTTGATTAAACCACTTTAGTTGTTATAATGAGACCATATTTGAAAGCCATCTGTGATTTTTCTGTTCTTACTCTGCAATGACCTTGGCAATGACAAGTTAAAAATAAAATGTATGCACATTTTACAATGGAGAATACGGGCATCAATCCCGCTACCTCTCGCACGCTAAGCGAGCGCTCTACCATTTGAACTAATTCCCCTGTGTGTTTAAGCTGCATAACATGAAAAAAGTAACCTTACTGCCTTCCACACTTTATTTGAAGTCCAATTGCCCATAACAGTGTTAAGTTCACTCCTAACTTATGCCTTACCTCCACTTATGGGATGTTTTACAGTTCAGGTTGGCCTGTTTACTACTCGAATATGAGTGATATTTTGGTGTGTTCATCTAGACTCATACCCTAGCTAATCTTGAAGTTAAATTTCCCTCCAATGAGAAACCAAGGGAGATACCATTCCTGATAGTTATTGCATGTCTAATGCAAGAATATTCACCAGATTATGAGAGTCCATTAAAAATTACTCATTTTCGCCCAACGTGGGGCTCGAACCCACGACCCTGAGATTAAGAGTCTCATGCTCTACCGACTGAGCTAGCCGGGCTCCCACTTCAAGATGTTATGCAGACTAATCATTTTTTATGAAGGAAATCCATTCCTGGACAATTTTTTGGGAGTTATTGCATGTCTAATGCAAGATTAATCTCCATATTATGAGAGTCAATGCAATATTCAGGCAAAAATTTCTCGTTTTCGCCCAACGTGGGGCTCGAACCCACGACCCTGAGATTAAGAGTCTCATGCTCTACCGACTAAGCTAGCCGGGTTCCCTCCTTAAGACAGTATGCAGACCAATCCCTTTTTGTGAAGAAAATCAAATCCTGGATATTCCTCTACTCTTGTTTTGCAAGGAAAGCCAGATTTATACATCCTTCAGAGGACAGAGTGTCAAAAAAAATAAGAGAAAATGAAAATGGAAGTTGTGAGAACTTCATTTTGAGATTGCATAAGAATTCAAATTCCTCTCACATGCTAAAGAATACCTGAACCCTTTTGATTAAACCACTTTAGTTGTTATAATGAGACCATATTTGAAAGCCATCTGTGATTTTTCTGTTCTTACTCTGCAATGACCTTGGCAATGACAAGTTAAAAATAAAATGTATGCACATTTTATAATGGAGAATGCGGGCATCGATCCCGCTACCTCTCGCATGCTAAGCAAGCGCTCTACCATTTGAGCTAATTCCCCTGTGTGTTTAATCTGCATAACATGAAAAAAGTAACCTTACTGCCTTCCACACTTTATTTGAAGTCCAATTGCCCATAACAGTGTTAAGTTCACTCCTAACTTATGCCTTACCTCCACTTATGGGATGTTTTACAGTTCAGGTTGGCCTGTTTACTACTCGAATATGAGTGATATCGGTGTGTGTTTATCTAGACTCATACCCTAGCTAATCTTGAAGTTAAATTTCCCACCAATGAGAAACCAAGGGAGATACCATTTCTGATAGTTATTGCATGTCTAATGCAAGAATATTCACCAGATTATGAGAGTCAATGCAATAATCCAGCAAAAATTACTCATTTTCGCCCAATGTGGGGCTCGAACCCACGACCCTGAGATTAAGAGTCTCATGCTCTACCGACTGAGCTAGCCGGGCTCCCACTTCAAGATGATATGCAGACTAATCATTTTTTATGAAGGAAATCCATTCCTGGACAATTTTTGGGAGTTATTGCATGTCTAATGCAAGATTAATCTCCATATTATGAGAGTCAATGCAATATTCAGGCAATAATTACTCGTTTTCGCCCAACATGGGGCTCGAACCCACGACCCTGAGATTAAGAGTCTCATGCTCTACCGACTGAGCTAGCCGGGTTCCCTCCTTAAGACAGTATGCAGACCAATCCCTTTTTGTGAAGAAAATCAAATACTGGATATTCCTCTACTCTTGTTTTGCAAGGAAAGCCAGATTTATACATCCTTCAGAGGACAGAGTGTCAAAAAAAATAAGAGAAAATGAAAATGGAAGTTGTGAGAACTTCATTTTGAGATTGCATAAGAATTCAAATTCCTCTCACATGCTAAAGAATACCTGAACCCTTTTGATTAAACCACTTTAGTTGTTATAATGAGACCATATTTGAAAGCCATCTGTGATTTTTCTGTTCTTACTCTGCAATGACCTTGGCAATGACAAGTTAAAAATAAAATGTATGCACATTTTATAATGGAGAATACGGGCATCAATCCCGCTACCTCTCGCACGCTAAGCGAGCGCTCTACCATTTGAACTAATTCCCCTGTGTGTTTAAGCTGCATAACATGAAAAAAGTAACCTTACTGCCTTCCACACTTTATTTGAAGTCCAATTGCCCATAACAGTGTTAAGTTCACTCCTAACTTATGCCTTACCTCCACTTATGGGATGTTTTACAGTTCAGGTTGGCCTGTTTACTACTCGAATATGAGTGATATTGCGGTGTGTTCATCTAGACTCATACCCTAGCTAATCTTGAAGTTAAATTTCCCTCCAATGAGAAACCAAGGGAGATACCATTCCTGATAGTTATTGCATGTCTAATGCAAGAATATTCACCAGATTATGAGAGTCCATTAAAAATTACTCATTTTCGCCCAACGTGGGGCTCGAACCCACGACCCTGAGATTAAGAGTCTCATGCTCTACCGACTGAGCTAGCCGGGCTCCCACTTCAAGATGTTATGCAGACTAATCATTTTTTATGAAGGAAATCCATTCCTGGACAATTTTTTGGGAGTTATTGCATGTCTAATGCAAGATTAATCTCCATATTATGAGAGTCAATGCAATATTCAGGCAAAAATTTCTCGTTTTCGCCCAACGTGGGGCTCGAACCCACGACCCTGAGATTAAGAGTCTCATGCTCTACCGACTAAGCTAGCCGGGTTCCCTCCTTAAGACAGTATGCAGACCAATCCCTTTTTGTGAAGAAAATCAAATCCTGGATATTCCTCTACTCTTGTTTTGCAAGGAAAGCCAGATTTATACATCCTTCAGAGGACAGAGTGTCAAAAAAAATAAGAGAAAATGAAAATGGAAGTTGTGAGAACTTCATTTTGAGATTGCATAAGAATTCAAATTCCTCTCACATGCTAAAGAATACCTGAACCCTTTTGATTAAACCACTTTAGTTGTTATAATGAGACCATATTTGAAAGCCATCTGTGATTTTTCTGTTCTTACTCTGCAATGACCTTGGCAATGACAAGTTAAAAATAAAATGTATGCACATTTTATAATGGAGAATGCGGGCATCGATCCCGCTACCTCTCGCATGCTAAGCAAGCGCTCTACCATTTGAGCTAATTCCCCTGTGTGTTTAATCTGCATAACATGAAAAAAGTAACCTTACTGCCTTCCACACTTTATTTGAAGTCCAATTGCCCATAACAGTGTTAAGTTCACTCCTAACTTATGCCTTACCTCCACTTATGGGATGTTTTACAGTTCAGGTTGGCCTGTTTACTACTCGAATATGAGTGATATCGGTGTGTGTTTATCTAGACTCATACCCTAGCTAATCTTGAAGTTAAATTTCCCACCAATGAGAAACCAAGGGAGATACCATTTCTGATAGTTATTGCATGTCTAATGCAAGAATATTCACCAGATTATGAGAGTCAATGCAATAATCCAGCAAAAATTACTCATTTTCGCCCAATGTGGGGCTCGAACCCACGACCCTGAGATTAAGAGTCTCATGCTCTACCGACTGAGCTAGCCGGGCTCCCACTTCAAGATGATATGCAGACTAATCATTTTTTATGAAGGAAATCCATTCCTGGACAATTTTTGGGAGTTATTGCATGTCTAATGCAAGATTAATCTCCATATTATGAGAGTCAATGCAATATTCAGGCAATAATTACTCGTTTTCGCCCAACATGGGGCTCGAACCCACGACCCTGAGATTAAGAGTCTCATGCTCTACCGACTGAGCTAGCCGGGTTCCCTCCTTAAGACAGTATGCAGACCAATCCCTTTTTGTGAAGAAAATCAAATACTGGATATTCCTCTACTCTTGTTTTGCAAGGAAAGCCAGATTTATACATCCTTCAGAGGACAGAGTGTCAAAAAAAATAAGAGAAAATGAAAATGGAAGTTGTGAGAACTTCATTTTGAGATTGCATAAGAATTCAAATTCCTCTCACATGCTAAAGAATACCTGAACCCTTTTGATTAAACCACTTTAGTTGTTATAATGAGACCATATTTGAAAGCCATCTGTGATTTTTCTGTTCTTACTCTGCAATGACCTTGGCAATGACAAGTTAAAAATAAAATGTATGCACATTTTATAATGGAGAATACGGGCATCGATCCCGATACCTCTCGCATGCTAAGCGAGCGCTCTACCATTTGAGCTAATTTCCCTGTGTGTTTAATCTGCATAACATGAAAAAAGTAACCTCACTGCCTTCCATACTTTATTTGAAGTCCAATTGCCCATAACAGTGTTCAGTTCACTCCTAACTTATGCCTTACCTCCACTTATGGGATGAAACGATTACTGCAACAGTTTGTACGCAGGAGCAGCTAAATCTATCCTGCACAAACTGCAAATGATTCAAAATGCGGCGGCCCGGCTTGTCTTAAGATGGCCTAGGAGATCATCCGCATCAGCTGCTCTGAATGCGTTGCACTGGCTCCCCATCCAAAAACGGATACTATTCAAAGTCCTTCTGATCACATACAGAGGCTTTCATAAATGCGGACCCAAAAATCTGTCAACCAAATTTCACAGATACCTCCCAAAGAGGGAACTTAGATCAGCCACTGCTAATCTAAAGACCATACCCAAGTTTCGACTGACCACCAAGGGTGGCAAATCCCTAGCAGTCCTAGGCGCCAAGGCCTGGAATGCCCTTCCAGCTAAACTTAGAGCATCACCATCAGAAAAAATCTATAAAAAACTTCTAAAAACATGGATCTACGGATTATCTGATGCAAAATGTAAGACTCTAATCTAAGGACATCTACAGCTCAGCTACCATCCCCAAATATTTCATCTTTGCAGTGAAATCATCAGCGCCAAGATGCTCCATGGATTGTATGTGCGCTATACAAAAACCAACAAACATCAAACATCAAACATTTTACAGTTCAGGTTGGCCTGTTTACTACTCGAATATGAGTGATATTGTGGTGTGTTCATCTAGACTCATACCCTACCTAATCTTGAAGTTAAATTTCCCACCAATGAGAAACCAAGGGAGATACCATTTTAGATAGTTATTGCATGTCTAATGCAAGAATAATCACCAGATTATGAGAGTCCAGCAAAAATTACTCATTTTCGCCGAACGTGGGGCTCGAACCCACGACCCTGAGATTAAGAGTCTCATGCTCTACCGACTGAGCTAGCCGGGCTCCCTCCTTAAGACAGTATGCAGACCAATCCCTTTTTGTGAAGAAAATCAAATCCTGGATATTCCTCTACTCTTGTTTTGCAAGGAAAGCCAGATTTATACATCCTTCAGAGGACAGAGTGTCAAAAAAAATAAGAGAAAATGAAAATGGAAGTTGTGAGAACTTCATTTTGAGATTGCATAGGAATTCAAATTCCTCTCACATGCTAAAGAATACCTGAACCCTTTTGATTAAACCACTTTAGTTGTTATAATGAGACCATATTTGAAAGCCATCTGTGATTTTTCTGTTCTTACTCTGCAATGACCTTGGCAATGACAAGTTAAAAATAAAATGTATGCACATTTTACAATGGAGAATGCGGGCATCGATCCCGCTACCTCTCGCACGCTAAGCGAGCGCTCTACCATTTGAACTAATTCCCCTGTGTGTTTAAGCTGCATAACATGAAAAAAGTAACCTTACTGCCTTCCACACTTTATTTGAAGTCCAATTGCCCATAACAGTGTTAAGTTCACTCCTAACTTATGCCTTACCTCCACTTATGGGATGTTTTACAGTTCAGGTTGGCCTGTTTACTACTCGAATATGAGTGATATTGCGGTGTGTTCATCTAGACTCATACCCTAGCTAATCTTGAAGTTAAATTTCCCTCCAATGAGAAACCAAGGGAGATACCATTTCTGATAGTTATTGCATGTCTAATGCAAGAATATTCACCAGATTATGAGAGTCAATGCAATAATCCAGCAAAAATTACTCATTTTCGCCCAACGTGGGGCTCGAACCCACGACCCTGAGATTAAGAGTCTCATGCTCTACCGACTGAGCTAGCCGGGCTCCCACTTCAAGATGTTATGCAGACTAATCATTTTTTATGAAGGAAATCCATTCCTGGACAATTTTTTGGGAGTTATTGCATGTCTAATGCAAGATTAATCTCCATATTATGAGAGTCAATGCAATATTCAGGCAAAAATTTCTCGTTTTCACCCAACGTGGGGCTCGAACCCACGACCCTGAGATTAAGAGTCTCATGCTCTACCGACTAAGCTAGCCGGGTTCCCTCCTTAAGACAGTATGCAGACCAATCCCTTTTTGTGAAGAAAATCAAATCCTGGATATTCCTCTACTCTTGTTTTGCAAGGAAAGCCAGATTTATACATCCTTCAGAGGACAGAGTGTCAAAAAAAATAAGAGAAAATGAAAATGGAAGTTGTGAGAACTTCATTTTGAGATTGCATAGGAATTCAAATTCCTCTCACATGCTAAAGAATACCTGAACTCTTTTGATTAAACCACTTTAGTTGTTATAATGAGACCATATTTGAAAGCCATCTGTGATTTTTCTGTTCTTACTCTGCAATGACCTTGGCAATGACAAGTTAAAAATAAAATGTATGCACATTTTACAATGGAGAATGCGGGCATCGATCCCGCTACCTCTCGCACGCTAAGCGAGCGCTCTACCATTTGAACTAATTCCCCTGTGTCTTTAAGCTGCATAACATGAAAAAAGTAACCTTACTGCCTTCCACACTTTATTTGAAGTCCAATTGCCCATAACAGTGTCAAGTTCACTCCTAACTTATGCCTTACCTCCACTTATGGGATGTTTTACAGTTCAGGTTGGCCTGTTTACTACTCGAATATGAGTGATATTGCGGTGTGTTCATCTAGACTCATACCCTAGCTAATCTTGAAGTTAAATTTCCCTCCAATGAGAAACCAAGGGAGATACCATTTCTGATAGTTATTGCATGTCTAATGCAAGAATATTCACCAGATTATGAGAGTCCAGCAAAAATTACTCATTTTCGCCCAACGTGGGGCTCGAACCCACGACCCTGAGATTAAGAGTCTCATGCTCTACCGACTGAGCTAGCCGGGCTCCCACTTCAAGATGTTATGCAGACTAATCATTTTTTATGAAGGAAATCCATTCCTGGACAATTTTTTGGGAGTTATTGCATGTCTAATGCAAGATTAATCTCCATATTATGAGAGTCAATGCAATATTCAGGCAAAAATTTCTCGTTTTCACCCAACGTGGGGCTCGAACCCACGACCCTGAGATTAAGAGTCTCATGCTCTACCGACTAAGCTAGCCGGGTTCCCTCCTTAAGACAGTATGCAGACCAATCCCTTTTTGTGAAGAAAATCAAATCCTGGATATTCCTCTACTCTTGTTTTGCAAGGAAAGCCAGATTTATACATCCTTCAGAGGACAGAGTGTCAAAAAAAATAAGAGAAAATGAAAATGGAAGTTGTGAGAACTTCATTTTGAGATTGCATAGGAATTCAAATTCCTCTCACATGCTAAAGAATACCTGAACTCTTTTGATTAAACCACTTTAGTTGTTATAATGAGACCATATTTGAAAGCCATCTGTGATTTTTCTGTTCTTACTCTGCAATGACCTTGGCAATGACAAGTTAAAAATAAAATGTATGCACATTTTACAATGGAGAATGCGGGCATCGATCCCGCTACCTCTCGCACGCTAAGCGAGCGCTCTACCATTTGAACTAATTCCCCTGTGTCTTTAAGCTGCATAACATGAAAAAAGTAACCTTACTGCCTTCCACACTTTATTTGAAGTCCAATTGCCCATAACAGTGTCAAGTTCACTCCTAACTTATGCCTTACCTCCACTTATGGGATGTTTTACAGTTCAGGTTGGCCTGTTTACTACTCGAATATGAGTGATATTGCGGTGTGTTCATCTAGACTCATACCCTAGCTAATCTTGAAGTTAAATTTCCCTCCAATGAGAAACCAAGGGAGATACCATTTCTGATAGTTATTGCATGTCTAATGCAAGAATATTCACCAGATTATGAGAGTCCAGCAAAAATTACTCATTTTCGCCCAACGTGGGGCTCGAACCCACGACCCTGAGATTAAGAGTCTCATGCTCTACCGACTGAGCTAGCCAGGCTCCCACTTCAAGATGTTATGCAGACTAATCATTTTTTATGAAGGAAATCCATTCCTGGACAATTTTTTGGGAGTTATTGCATGTCTAATGCAAGATTAATCTCCATATTATGAGAGTCAATGCAATATTCAGGCAAAAATTTCTCGTTTTCGCCCAACGTGGGGCTCGAACCCACGACCCTGAGATTAAGAGTCTCATGCTCTACCGACTAAGCTAGCCGGGTTCCCTCTTTAAGACAGTATGCAGACCAATCCCTTTTTGTGAAGAAAATCAAATCCTGGATATTCCTCTACTCTTGTTTTGCAAGGAAAGCCAGATTTATACATCCTTCAGAGGACAGAGTGTCAAAAAAAATAAGAGAAAATGAAAATGGAAGTTGTGAGAACTTCATTTTGAGATTGCATAAGAATTCAAATTCCTCTCACATGCTAAAGAATACCTGAACCCTTTTGATTAAACCACTTTAGTTGTTATAATGAGACCATATTTGAAAGCCATCTGTGATTTTTCTGTTCTTACTCTGCAATGACCTTGGCAATGACAAGTTAAAAATAAAATGTATGCACATTTTATAATGGAGAATGCGGGCATCGATCCCGCTACCTCTCGCATGCTAAGCGAGCGCTCTACCATTTGAGCTAATTCCCCTGTGTGTTTAATCTGCATAACATGAAAAAAGTAACCTTACTGCCTTCCACACTTTATTTGAAGTCCAATTGCCCATAACAGTGTTAAGTTCACTCCTAACTTATGCCTTACCTCCACTTATGGGATGTTTTACAGTTCAGGTTGGCCTGTTTACTACTCGAATATGAGTGATATCGGTGTGTGTTTATCTAGACTCATACCCTAGCTAATCTTGAAGTTAAATTTCCCACCAATGAGAAACCAAGGGAGATACCATTGTTGATAGTTATTGCATGTCTAATGCAAGAATAATCACCAGATTATGAGAGTCCAGCAAAAATTACTCATTTTCGCCCAGCGTGGGGCTCGAACCCACGACCCTGAGATTAAGAGTCTCATGCTCTACCGACTGATCTAGCCGGGCTCCCACTTCAAGACGGTATGCAGACTAATCATTTTTTATGAAGGAAATGTTATGTTATGTTATGTTACATACATTTGTAATGCGCACTGCTGCCCCAGCTAAGGGGCGTCCTGGCGCATGGCAGATAAAAATGCAACACCACAGGAAACATAACAGAAAGGAGGAAATCCATTCCCGGACAATTTTTGGGAGTTATTGCATGTCTAATTTAATTTTAATTTAATTTAATAGCGATTTCTAAAGCGCCTGGTGACCCAAGGGCATCCCCGCGCTATAAAATTTGTAATCCTGTTGAGGGGGAGGGGGAGAGGAGAGATGCTTATAAGGGACTCTATTTAGGGAATAGGTATGTCTTTAGTTTCTTGCGAAATGCCAGATAGTTAGTTTCAAGTCTGAGGGAGCGTGGAAGGGCGTTCCATCCAGCAGCAGCTTGAACTGAGAATTGTCGTCCTCCTGTGCGGGTCTTTTTAAATCTGGGTATGCTGGCCAGGTTCTCATTCTGGGATCGTAGGGATCTGGTTGTTGTGTAGGGAGTGATCATTTTGCTGAGAATTGCCGGGCCAGATCCGTTGATCAGCTTATGTGTTGTGCACATCGCTTTGAATTGCACCCTTTGGCGCACAGGGAGCCAGTGTAGAGCCTTGAGGGCCGGCTTGGCGGAGACTCTGGGGGGGAGGTTGGTGAGAAGGCGTGCCGCCGCGTTCTGTGTCCGCTGGAGCTTTGTCAGGGTGGCCTCAGGAGCTCCTAGGTAGACCATATTACTGTAGTCCAGGCGAGACAGTACCAGTCCCTGGATGAGCAGTTTCCTAGAAGTAGGTGGCAGTAAGGGGAGAATCTTGCGGGTTGTGCGTAGAAGCCCGAAGCAGGTGCCCGAGGTTTTTGCTGCTTGTGTCTTCATAGACAGCTCTGGTTCGAGCCACACACCAAGTGTTTTAATTTCACGCTTCGGGGGGGGATTTCCCCGAATACGTCGGGCCAGAGTGCTGGAGGGATGGTCGTCCATTGCTTCCCTAGGAGCATCACCTCCGTCTTTGACCCATTGAGTTTTAGTGATGAATTATTCATCCAGTTGTGAATTCCAATAAGACAATTGGTCAGGTTTTCTGGATGGTCGATCAGTTGGGACAGGGAGACGACCAGCTGGGTGTCGTCAGCACAGCTTACCATTTTTATGTTAAATGGTGTCACCACGTCCTCAAGGGGGGCCATGTACGCGTTAAAAAGCGTCGGACTCAGGGAGGAGCCCTGAGGGACACCGCTTGTGAGTGGAAGGATGGAAGAGTGGTGATTGTTGTCCCACACTTGGAACGTGCGCCCTGTAAGAAAGGATTCAATCCAACTGAGTGCCGTCCCAGTAAGTCCTGCATCTGCCAGTCTATGAAGAAGGACACGATGATTGACTGTGTCGAAGGCTGCGCTTAGATCCAGGAGGATCACTGCCACTGATCCTCTTGAATCTAGTATGCGCCTTGCTTCTTCAATGACGGCAAGGAGTGCGGTGTCTGTACCATGGCTCGGGCGAAATCCAGTTTGGGATTGCCTAAGTATTTTGTTGGTCTCAAAGAACTGAGATAATTGGGCGTTTACCAATTTCTCTGCTATTTTGCTGATACCCGGGAGGAGTGATATTGGTCGGTAATTCAACAAGTCTGCTGGGTCTAGCTGGATTAATCTCCATATTATGAGAGTCAATACAATATTCAGGCAAAAATTACTTGTTTTCACCCAACATGGGGCTCGAACCAACGACCCTGAGATTAAGAGTCTCATGCTCTACCGACTGAGCTAGCCGGGTTCCCTCCTTAAGACAGTATGCAGACCAATCCCTTTTTGTGAAGAAAATCAAATCCTGGATATTCCTCTACTCTTGTTTTGCAAGGAAAGCCAGATTTATACATCCTTCAGAGGACAGAGTGTCAAAAAAAATAAGAGAAAATGAAAATGGAAGTTGTGAGAACTTCATTTTGAGATTGCATAAGAATTCAAACTCCTCTCACATGCTAAAGAATACCTGAACCCTTTTGATTAAACCACTTTAGTTGTTATAATGAGACCATATTTGAAAGCCATCTGTGATTTTTCTGTTCTTACTCTGCAATGACCTTGGCAATGACAAGTTAAAAATAAAATGTATGCAAATTTTATAATGGAGAATGCGGGCATCGATCCCGCTACCTCTCGCATGCTAAGCGAGCGCTTTACCATTTGAGCTAATTCCCCTGTGTGTTTAATCTGCATAACATGAAAAAAGTAACCCTACTGCCTTCCACACTTTATTTGAAGTCCAATTGCCCATAACAGTGTTAAGTTCCCTCGTAACTTATGCCTTACCTCCACTTATGGGATGTTTTACAGTTCAGGTTGGCCTGTTTACTACTCGAATATGAGTGATATTGCGGTCTGTTCATCTAGACTCATACCCTAGCTAATCTTGAAGTTAAATTTCCCACCAATGAGAAACCAAGGGAGATACCATTTTTGATATGTATTGCATGTCTAATGCAAGAATATTCACCAGATTATGAGAGTCAATGCAATAATCCAGCAAAAATTACTCATTTTCGCCCAACGTGGGTCTCGAACCCACGACCCTGAGATTAAGAGTCTCATGGTCTACCGACTGAGCTAGCCGGGCTCCCACTTCAAGATGGTATGCAGACTAAACAATTTTTAGGAAGGAAATCCATTCCTGGACAAATTTTTGGGAGTTATTGCATGTCTAATGCAAGATTAATCTCCATATTATGAGAGTCAATGCAATATTCAGGCAAAAATGACTCATTTTCGCCCAACGTGAGGCTTGAATCCACGACCCTGAGATTAAGTGTCTCATGCTCTACCGACTGAGCTAGCCGGGTTCCCTCCTTAAGACAGTATGCAGACCAATCCCTTTTTGTGAAGAAAATCAAATCCTGGATATTTCTCTACTCTTGTTTTGCAAGGAAAGCCAGATTTATACATCCTTCAGAGGACAGAGTGTCAAAAAAATAAGAGAAAATGAAAATGGAAGTTGTGAGAACTTCATTTTGAGATTGCATAAGAATTCAAATTCCTCTCACATGCTAAAGAATACCTGAACCCTTTTGATTAAACCACTTTAGTTGTTATAATGAGACCATATTTGAAAGCCATCTGTGATTTTTCTGTTCTTACTCTGCAATGACCTTGGCAATGACAAGTTAAAAATAAAATGTATGCAAATTTTATAATGGAGAATGCGGGCATCGATCACGCTACCTCTCGCGTGCTAAGCGAGCGCTCTACCATTTGAGCTAATTCCCCTGTGTGTTAAATCTGCATAACATGAAAAAAGTAACCTCACTGCCTTCCACACTTTATTTGAAGTCCAATTGCCCATAACAGTGTTCAGTTCACTCCTAACTTATGCCTTACCTCCACTTATGGGATGTTTTACAGTTCAGGTTGGCCTGTTTACTACTCGAATATGAGTGATATTGTGGTGTGTTCATCTAGACTCATACCCAACCTAATCTTGAAGTTAAATTTCCTACCAATGAGAAACCAAGGGAGATACCATTTTTGATAGTTATTGCATGTCTAATGCAAGAATAATCACCAGATTATGAGAGTCCAGCAAAAATTACTCATTTTCGCCCAACGTGGGGCTCGAACCCACGACCATGAGATTAAGAGTCTCATGCTCTACCGACTGAGCTAGCCAGGCTCCCACTTCAAGATGGTATGCAGACTAATCATTTTTTATGAAGGAAATCCATTCCTGGACAATTTTTGGGAGTTATTGCATGTCTAATGCAAGATTAATCTCCATATTATGAGAGTCAATGCAATATTCAGGCAAAAATTACTCATTTTCGCCCAACGTGGGGCTCGAATCCACGACCCTGAGATTAAGAGTCTCATGCTCTACCGATTGAGTTAGCCGGGTTCCCTCCTTAAGACAGTATGCAGACCAATCCCTTTTTGTGAAGAAAATCAAATCCTGGATATTCCTCTACTCTTGTTTTGCAAGGAAAGCCAGATTTATACATCCTTCAGAGGACAGAGTGTCAAAAAAAATTAAGAGAAAATGAAAATGGAAATTGTGAGAACTTCATTTTGAGATTGCATAAGAATTCAAATTCCTCCCACATGCTAAAGAATACCTGAACCCTTTTGATTAAACCACTTTAGTTGTTATAATGAGACCATATTTGAAAGCCATCTGTGATTTTTCTGTTCTTACTCTGCAATGACCTTGGCAATGACAAGTTAAAAATAAAACGTATGCAAATTTTATAATGGAGAATGCGGGCATCGATCCCGCTACCTCTCGCATGCTAAGCGAGCACTCTACCATTTGAGCTAATTCCCCTGTGTGTAACCCTACTGCCTTCCACACTTCATTTGAAGTCCAATTGCCCATAACAGTGTTAAGTTCACTCCTAACATATGCCTTACCTCCACTTATGGGATGTTTTACAGTTCAGGTTGGCCTGTTTACTACTCGAATATGAGTGATATTGCGGTCTGTTCATCTAGACTCATACCCTAGCTAATCTTGAAGTTAAATTTCCCACCAATGAGAAACCAAGGGAGATACCATTTTTGATAGGTATTGCATGTCTAATGCAAGAATAATCACCAGATTATGAGAGTCCAGCAAAAATTTCTCATTTTCGCCCAACGTGGGGCTCGAACCCACGACCCTGAGATTAAGAGTCTCATGCTCTACCGACTGAGCTAGCCGGGTTCCCTCCTTAAGACAGTAAGCAGACCAATCCATTTTTGTGAAGAAAATCAAATCCTGGATATTCCTCTACTCTTGTTTTGCAAGGAAAGCCAGATTTATACATCCTTCAGAGGACAGATGTCAAAAAAAATAGGAGAAAATGAAAATGGAAGTTGTGAGAACTTAATTTTGAGATTGCATAAGAATTCAAATTCCTCTCACATGCTAAAGAATACCTGAACCCTTTTGATTAAACCACTTTAGTTGTTATAATGAGACCATATTTGAAAGCCATCTGTGATTTTTCTGTTCTTACTCTGCAATGACAGTGGCAATGACAAGTTAAAAATAAAATGTATGCAAATTTTATAATGGAGAATGCAGGCATCGATTGCGCTACCTCTCGCATGCTAAGCGAGCCCTCTACCATTTGAGCTAATTCCACTGTGTGTTTAATATGCATAACATGAAAAAAGTAACCTCACTGCCTTCCACACTTTATTTGAAGTCCAATTGCCCATAACAGTGTTCAGTTCACTCCTAACTTATGCCTTACCTCCACTTATGGGATGTTTCTACAGTTCAGGTTGGCCTGTTTACTACTCGAATATGAGTGATATTGTGGTGTGTTCATCTAGACTCATACCCTACCTAATCTTGAAGTTAAATTTCCCACCAATGAGAAACCAAGGGAGATACCATTTCTGATAGTTATTGCATGTCTAATGCAAGAATATTCACCAGATCATGAGAGTCAATGCAATAATCCAGCAAAAATTACTCATTTTCGCCCAACATGGGGCTCGAACCCACGACCCTGAGATTAAGAGTCTCATGCTCTACCGACTGAGCTAGCCGGGCTCCCACTTCAAGATGGTATGCAGACTAATCATTGTTTATGAAGGAAATCCATTCCTGGACAATTTTTGGGAGTTATTGCATGTCTAATGCAAGATTAATCTCCATATTATGAGAGTCAATGCAATATTCAGGCAAAAATTACTCGTTTTCGCCCAACGTGGGGCTTGAACCCACAACCCCGAGATTAAGAGTCTCATGCTCTACCGACTGAGCTAGCCGGGTTCCCTCCTTAAGACAGTATGCAGACCAATCCCTTTTTGTGAAGAAAATCAAATCCTGGATATTCCTCTACTCTTGTTTTGCAAGGAAAGCCAGATTTATACATCCTTCAGAGGACAGAGTGTCAAAAAAAATAAGAGAAAATGAAAATGGAAGTTGTGAGAACTTCATTTTGAGATTGCATAGGAATTCAAATTCCTCTCACATGCTAAAGAATACCTGAACCCTTTTGATTAAACCACTTTAGTTGTTATAATGAGACCATATTTGAAAGCCATCTGTGATTTTTCTGTTCTTACTCTGCAATGACCTTGGCAATGACAAGTTAAAAATAAAATGTATGCACATTTTACAATGGAGAATGCGGGCATCGATCCCGCTACCTCTCGCACGCTAAGCAAGCGCTCTACCATTTGAACTAATTCCCCTGTGTGTTTAAGCTGCATAACATGAAAAAAGTAACCTTACTGCCTTCCACACTTTATTTGAAGTCCAATTGCCCATAACAGTGTTATGTTCACTCCTAACTTATGCCTTACCTCCACTTATGGGATGTTTTACAGTTCAGGTTGGCCTGTTTACTACTCGAATATGAGTGATATTGCGGTGTGTTCATCTAGACTCATACCCTAGCTAATCTTGAAGTTAAATTTCCCTCCAATGAGAAACCAAGGGAGATACCATTTCTGATAGTTATTGCATGTCTAATGCAAGAATATTCACCAGATTATGAGAGTCCAGCAAAAATTACTCATTTTCGCCCAACGTGGGGCTCGAACCCACGACCCTGAGATTAAGAGTCTCATACTCTACCGACTGAGCTAGCCGGGATCCCACTTCAAGATGTTATGCAGACTAATCATTTTTTATGAAGGAAATCCATTCCTGGACAATTTTTTGGGAGTTATTGCATGTCTAATGCAAGATTAATCTCCATATTATGAGAGTCAATGCAATATTCAGGCAAAAATTTCTCGTTTTCGCCCAACGTGGGGCTCGAACCCACGACCCTGAGATTAAGAGTCTCATGCTCTACCGACTAAGCTAGCCGGGTTCCCTCCTTAAGACAGTATGCAGACCAATCCCTTTTTGTGAAGAAAATCAAATCCTGGATATTCCTCTACTCTTGTTTTGCAAGGAAAGCCAGATTTATACATCCTTCAGAGGACAGAGTGTCAAAAAAAATAAGAGAAAATGAAAATGGAAGTTGTGAGAACTTCATTTTGAGATTGCATAAGAATTCAAATTCCTCTCACATGCTAAAGAATACCTGAACCCTTTTGATTAAACCACTTTAGTTGTTATAATGAGACCATATTTGAAAGCCATCTGTGATTTTTCTGTTCTTACTCTGCAATGACCTTGGCAATGACAAGTTAAAAATAAAATGTATGCACATTTTATAATGGAGAATGCGGGCATCGATCCCGCTACCTCTCGCATGCTAAGCGAGCGCTCTACCATTTGAGCTAATTCCCCTGTGTGTTTAATCTGCATAACATGAAAAAAGTAACCTTACTGCCTTCCACACTTTATTTGAAGTCCAATTGCCCATAACAGTGTTAAGTTCACTCCTAACTTATGCCTTACCTCCACTTATGGGATGTTTTACAGTTCAGGTTGGCCTGTTTACTACTCGAATATGAGTGATATCGGTGTGTGTTTATCTAGACTCATACCCTAGCTAATCTTGAAGTTAAATTTCCCACCAATGAGAAACCAAGGGAGATACCATTTCTGATAGTTATTGCATGTCTAATGCAAGAATATTCAACAGATTATGAGAGTCAATGCAATAATCCAGCAAAAATTACTCATTTTCGCCCAATGTGGGGCTCGAACCCACGACCCTGAGATTAAGAGTCTCATGCTCTACCGACTGAGCTAGCCTGGCTCCCTCTTCAAGATGATATGCAGACTAATCATTTTTTATGAAGGAAATCCATTCCTGGACAATTTTTGGGAGTTATTGCATGTCTAATGCAAGATTAATCTCCATATTATGAGAGTCAATGCAATATTCAGGCAATAATTACTCCTTTTCGCCCAACATGGGGCTCGAACCCACGACCCTGAGATTAAGAGTCTCATGCTCTACCGACTGAGCTAGCCGGGTTCCCTCCTTAAGACAGTATGCAGACCAATCCCTTTTTGTGAAGAAAATCAAATACTGGATATTCCTCTACTCTTGTTTTGCAAGGAAAGCCAGATTTATACATCCTTCAGAGGACAGAGTGTCAAAAAAAATAAGAGAAAATGAAAATGGAAGTTGTGAGAACTTCATTTTGAGATTGCATAAGAATTCAAATTCCTCTCACATGCTAAAGAATACCTGAACCCTTTTGATTAAACCACTTTAGTTGTTATAATGAGACCATATTTGAAAGCCATCTGTGATTTTTCTGTTCTTACTCTGCAATGACCTTGGCAATGACAAGTTAAAAATAAAATGTATGCACATTTTATAATGGAGAATGCGGGCATCGATCCCGCTACCTCTCGCATGCTAAGCGAGCGCTCTACCATTTGAGCTAATTTCCCTGTGTGTTTAATCTGCATAACATGAAAAAAGTAACCTCACTGCCTTCCACACTTTATTTGAAGTCCAATTGCCCATAACAGTGTTCAGTTCACTCCTAACTATAGCCTTACCTCCACTTATGGGATGAAACGATTACTGCAACAGTTTGTACGCAGGAGCAGCTAAATCTATCCTGCACAAACTGCAAATGATTCAAAATGCGGCGGCCCGGCTTGTCTTAAGATGGCCTAGGAGATCATCCGCATCAGCTGCTCTGAATGCGTTGCACTGGCTCCCCATCCAAAAACGGATACTATTCAAAGTCCTTCTGATCACATACAGAGGCTTTTATAAATGCGGACCCAAAAATCTGTCAACCAAATTTCACAGATACCTCCCAAATAGGGAACTTAGATCAGCCACTGCTAATCTAAAGCCCATACCCCAGTTTCGACTGACCACCAAGGGTGGCAAATCCCTAGCAGTCCTAGGCGCCAAGGCCTGGAATGCCCTTCCAGCTAAACTTAGAGCATCACCATCAGAAAAAATCTATAAAAAACTTCTAAAAACATGGATCTACGGATTATCTGATGCAAAATGTAAGACTCTAATCTAAGGACATCTACAGCTCAGCTACCATCCCCAAATATTTCATCTTTGCAGTGAAATCAGCAGCGCCAAGATGCTCCATGGATTGTATGTGCGCTATACAAAAACCAACAAACATCAAACATCAAACATTTTACAGTTCAGGTTGGCCTGTTTACTACTCGAATATGAGTGATATTGTGGTGTGTTCATCTAGACTCATACCCTACCTAATCTTGAAGTTAAATTTCCCACCAATGAGAAACCAAGGGAGATACCATTGTAGATAGTTATTGCATGTCTAATGCAAGAATAATCACCAGATTATGAGAGTCCAGCAAAAATTACTCATTTTCGCCGAACGTGGGGCTCGAACCCACGACCCTGAGATTAAGAGTCTCATGCTCTACCGACTGAGCTAGCCGGGCACCCTCCTTAAGACAGTATGCAGACCAATCCCTTTTTGTGAAGAAAATCAAATCCTGGATATTCCTCTACTCTTGTTTTGCAAGGAAAGCCAGATTTATACATCCTTCAGAGGACAGAGTGTCAAAAAAAATAAGAGACAATGAAAACGGAAGTTGTGAGAACTTCATTTTGAGATTGCATAAGAATTCAAATTCCTCTCACATGCTAAAGAATACCTGAACCCTTTTGATTAAACCACTTTAGTTGTTATAATGAGACCATATTTGAAAGCCATCTGTGATTTTTTTGTTCTTACTCTGCAATGACCTTGGCAATGACAAGTTAAAAATAAAATGTATGCAAATTTTATAATGGAGAATGCGGGCATCGATCCCGCTACCTCTCGCATGCGAAGCGAGCGCTCTACCATTTGAGCTAATTCCCCTGTGTGTTTAATCTGCATAACATGAAAAAAGTAACCTTACTGCCTTCCACACTTTATTTGAAGTCCAATTGCCCATAACAGTGTTAAGGTCTCTCCTAACTTATGCCTTACCTCCACTTATGGGATGTTTTACAGTTCAGGTTGGCCTGTTTACTACTCGAATATGAGTGATAATGCGGTGTGTTCATCTAGACTCATACCCTAGCTAATCTTGAAGTTAAATTTCCCACCAATGAGAAACCAAGGGAAATACCATTGCTGATAGTTATTGCATGTCTAATGCAAGAATATTCACCAGATTATGAGAGTCAATGCAATAATCCAGCAAAAATTACTCATTTTCGCCCAACGTGGGGCTCGAACCCACGACCCTGAGATTAAGAGTCTCATGCTCTTCCGACTGAGCTAGCCGGGCTCCCACTTCAAGATGGTATGCAGACTAATCATTTTTTATGAAGGAAATCCATTCCTGGACAATTTTTGGGAGTTATTGCAGGTCTAATGCAAGATTAATCTCCATATTATGAGAGTCAATGCAATATTCAGGCAAAAATTACTCGTTTTCGCCCAACGTGGGGCTCGAACCCACGCCCCTGAGATTAAGAGTCTCATGCTCTACCGACTGAGAGCATGGTATGCAGACTAATCATTTTTTATGAAGGAAATCCATTCCTGGACTCTCCATATTATGAGAGTCAATGCAATATTCAGGCAAAAATTACTCGTTTTCGCCCAACGTGGGGCTCGAACCCACGACCCTGAGATTAAGAGTCTCATGCTCTACCGACTGCACTAGCCGGGCTTCCTCCTTAAGACAGTATGATGACCAATCCCTTTTTGTGAAGAAAATCAAATCCTGGATATTCCTCTACTCTTGTTTTGCAAGGAAAGCCAGATTTATACATCCTTCAGAGGACAGAGTGTCAAAAAAAATAAGAGAAAATGAAAACGGAAGTTGTGAGAACTTCATTTTGAGATTGCATAAGAATTCAAATTCCTCTCACATGCTAAAGAATACCTGCACCCTTTTGATTAAACCACTTTAGTTGTTATAATGAGACCATATTTGAAAGCCATCTGTGATTTTTCTGTTCTTACTCTGCAATGATCTTGGCAATGACAAGTTAAAAATAAAATGTATGCAAATTTTATAATGGAGAATGCGGGCATCGATCCCGATACCTCTCGCATGCTAAGCGAGCGCTCTACCATTTGAGATAATTCCCCTGTGTGTTTAATTTGCATAACATGAAAAAAGTAACCTCACTGCCTTCCACACTTTATTTGAAGTCCAATTGCCCATAACAGTGTTAAGTTCACTGCTAACTTATGCCTTACCTCCACTTATGGGATGTTTTACAGTTCAGGTTGGCCTGTTTACTACTCGAATATTAGTGATATTGCGGTGTGTTCATCTAGACTCATACCCCAGCTAATCTTGAAGTTAAATTTCCCACCAATGAGAAACCAAGGGAGATACCATTTTTGATAGTTATTGCATGTCTAATGCAAGAATAATCAACAGATTATGAGAGTCCAGCAAAAATTACTCATTTTAGCCCAACGTGGGGTTCGAACCCACGACCCTGAGATTAAGAGTCTCATGCTCTACCGACTGAGCTAGCCGGGCTCCCACTTCAAGATGGTATGCAGACTAATCATTTTTTATGAAGGAAATCCATTCCTGGACAATTTTTGGGAGTTATTGCATGTCTAATGCAAGATTAATCTCCATATTATGAGAGTCAATGCAATATTCAGGCAAAAATTACTCATTTTTGCCCAACGTGGGGATCGAACCCACGACCCTGAGATTAAGAGTCTCATGCTCTACCAACTGAGCTAGCCGGGCTCCCTCCTTAAGACAGTATGCAGACCAATCCCTTTTTGTGAAGAAAATCAAATCCTGGATATTCCTCTACTCTTGTTTTGCAAGGAAAGCCAGATTTATACATCCTTCAGAGGACAGAGTGTCAAAAAAAATTAGAGAAAATGAAAATGGAAGTTGTGAGAACTTCATTTTGAGATTGCATAAGAATTCAAATTCCTCTCACATGCTAAAGAATACCTGAACCCTTTTGATTAAACCACTTTAGTTGTTATAATGAGACCATATTTGAAAGCCATCTGTGATTTTTTTGTTCTTACTCTGCAATGACCTTGGCAATGACAAGGTAAAAATAAAATGTATGCAAATTTTATAATGGAGAATGCGGGCATCGATCCCGCTACCTCTCGCATGCGAAGCGAGCGCTCTACCATTTGAGCTAATTCCCGTGTGTGTTTAATCTGCATAACATGAAAAAAGTAACCTTACTGCCTTCCACACTTTATTTGAAGTCCAATTGCCCATAACAGTGTTAAGTTCACTCCTAACTTATGCCTTACCTCCACTTATGGGATGTTTTACAGTTCAGGTTGGCCTGTTTACTACTCGAATATGAGTGATAATGCGGTGTGTTCATCTAGACTCATACCCTAGCTAATCTTGAAGTTAAATTTCCCACCAATGAGAAACCAAGGGAAATACCATTTCTGATAGTTATTGCATGTCTAATGCAAGAATATTCACCAGATTATGAGAGTCAATGCAATAATCCAGCAAAAATTACTCATTTTCACCCAATGTGGGGCTCGAACCCACGACCCTGAGATTAAGAGTCTCATGCTCTACCGACTGAGCTAGCCGGGCTCCCACTTCAAGATGGTATGCAGACTAATCATTTTTTATGAAGGAAATCCATTCCTGGACAATATTTGGGAGTTATTGCAGGTCTAATGCAAGATTAATCTCCATATTATGAGAGTCAATGCAATATTCAGGCAAAAATTACTCGTTTTCGCCCAACGTGGGGCTCGAACCCACGACCCTGAGATTAAGAGTCTCATGCTCTACCGACTGAGAGCATGGTATGCAGACTAATCATTTTTTATGAAGGAAATCCATTCCTGGACTCTCCATATTATGAGAGTCAATGCAAAATTCAGGCAAAAATTACTTGTTTTCGCCCAACGTGGGGCTCGAACCCACGACCCTGAGATTTAGAGTCTCATGCTCTACCGACTGAGTTAGCCGGGCTCCCTCCTTAAGACAGTAAGCAGACCAATCCCTTTTTGTGAAAAAAATCAAATCCTGGATATTCCTCTACTCTTGTTTTGCAAGGAAAGCCAGATTTATACATCCTTCAGAGGACAGAGTGTCAAAAAAAATAAGAGAAAATGAAAACGGAAGTTGTGAGAACTTCATTTTGAGATTGCATAAGAATTCAAATTCCTCCCACATGCTAAAGAATACCTGAACCCTTTTGATTAAACCACTTTAGTTGTTATAATGAGACCATATTTGAAAGCCATCTGTGATTTTTCTGTTCTTACTCTGCAATGACCTTGGCAATGACAAGTTAAAAATAAAATGTATGCAAATTTTATAATGGAGAATGCAGGCATCGATCCCGCTATCTCTCGCATGCTAAGCGAGCGCTCTACCATTTGAGCTAATTCCCCTGTGTGTTTAATCTGCATAACATGAAAAAAGTAACCTCACTGCCTTCCACACTTTATTTGAAGTCCAATTGCCCATAACAGTGTTCAGTTCACTCCTAACTTATGCCTTACCTCCACTTATGGGATGTTTTACAGTTCAGGTTGGCCTGTTTACTACTCGAATATGAGTGATATTGTGGTGTGTTCATCTAGACTCATACCTACCTAATCTTGAAGTTAAATTTCCCACCAATGAGAAACCAAGGGAGATACCATTTTTGATAGTTATTGCATGTCTAATGCAAGAATAATCACCAGATTATGAGAGTCCAGCAAAAATTACTCCTTTTCGCCCAACGTGGGGCTCGAACCTACAACCCTGAGATTAAGAGTCTCATGCTCTACCGACTGAGCTAGCCGGGCTCCCACTTCAAGATGGTATGCAGACTAATAATTTTTTATGAAGGAAATCCATTCCTGGACAATTTTTGGGAGTTATTGCAGGTCTAATGCAAGATTAATCTCCATATTATGAGAGTCAATGCAATATTCAGGCAAAAATTACTCGTTTTCGCCCAAAGTGGGGATCGAACCCACAACCCTGAGATTAAGAGTCTCATGCTTTACCGACTGAGCTAGCCGGGCATTGATCCCGCTACCTCTTGCATGCTAAGCGAGCGCTCTACCATTTGAGCTAATTCCCGTGTGTGTTTAATCTGCATAACATGAAAAAAGTAACCTCACTGCCTTCCAAACTTTATTTGAAGTCCAATTGCCCATAACAGTGTTCAGTTCACTCCTAACTTATGCCTTACCTCCACTTATGGGATGTTTTACAGTTCAGGTTGGCCTGTTTACTACTCGAATATGAGTGATATTGTGGTGTGTTCATCTAGACTCATACCCTACCTAATCTTGAAGTTAAATTTCCCACCAATGAGAAATCAAGGCAGATACCATTTTTGATAGTTATTGCATGTCTAATGCAAGAATAATCACCAGATTATGAGAGTCCAGCAAAAATTACTCATTTTCACCCAACGTGGGGCTCGAACCCACGACCCTGAGATTAAGAGTCTCATGCTCTACCGACTGAGCTAGCCGGGATCCCACTTCAAGATGGTATGCAGACTAATCATTTTTTATGAAGGAAATCCATTCCTGGACAATTTTTGGGAGTTATTGCAGGTCTAATGCAAGATTAATCTCCATATTATGAGAGTCAATGCAATATTCAGGCAATAATTACTTGTTTTCGCACAACGTGGGGCTCGAACCCACGACCCGGAGATTAAGAGTCTCATGCTCTACCGACTGAGTTAGCCGGGCTCCCTCCTTAAGACAGTATGCAGACCAATCCCTTTTTGTGAAAAAAATCAAATCCTGGATATTCCTCTACTCTTGTTTTGCAAGGAAAGCCAGATTTATACATCCTTCAGAGGACAGAGTGTAAAAAAAAATAAGAGAAAATGAAAACGGAAGTTGTGAGAACTTCATTTTGAGATTGCATAAGAATTCAAATTCCTCTCACATGCTAAAGAATACCTGAACCCTTTTGATTAAACCACTTTAGTTGTTATAATGAGACCATATTTGAAAGCCATCTGTGATTTTTCTGTTCTTACTCTGCAATGACCTTGGCAATGACAAGTTAAAAATAAAATGTATGCAAATTTTATAATGGAGAATGCGGGCATCGATCCCGCTATCTCTCGCATGCTAAGCGAGCGCTCTACCATTTGAGCTAATTCCCCTGTGTGTTCAATCTGCATAACATGAAAAAAGTAACCTCACTGCCTTCCACACTTTATTTGAAGTCCAATTGCCCATAACAGTGTTCAGTTCACTCCTAACTTATGCCTTACCTCCACTTATGGGATGTTTTACAGTTCAGGTTGGCCTGTTTACTACTCGAATATGAGTGATATTGTGGTGTGTTCATCTAGACTCATACCTACCAAATCTTGAAGTTACATTTCCCACCAATGAGAACCCAAGGGAGATACCATTTTTGATAGTTATTGCATGTCTAATGCAAGAATAATCACCAGATTATGAGAGTCCAGCAAAAATTACTCATTTTCGCCCAACGTGGGGCTCGAACCTACAACTCTGAGATTAAGAGTCTCATGCTCTACCGACTGAGCTAGCCGGGCTCCCACTTCAAGATGGTATGCAGACTAATAATTTTTTATGAAGGAAATCCATTCCTGGACAATTTTTGGGAGTTATTGCAGGTCTAATGCAAGATTAATCTCCATATTATGAGAGTCAATGCAATATTCAGGCAAAAATTACTCGTTTTCGCCCAAAGTGGGGATCGAACCCACAACCCTGAGATTAAGAGTCTCATGCTCTACCGACTGAGCTAGCCGGGCATCGATCCCGCTACCTCTTGCATGCTAAGCGAGCGCTCTACCATTTGAGCTAATTCCCCTGTGTGTTTAATCTGCATAACATGAAAAAAGTAACCTCACTGCCTTCCACACTTTATTTGAAGTCCAATTGCCCATAACAGTGTTCAGTTCACTCCTAACTTATGCCTTACCTCCACTTATGGGATGTTTTACAGTTCAGGTTGGCCTGTTTACTACTCGAATATGAGTGATATTGTGGTGTGTTCATCTAGACTCATACCCTACCTAATCTTGAAGTTAAATTTCCCACCAATGAGAAACCAAGGCAGATACCATTTTTGATAGTTATTGCATGTCTAATGCAAGAATAATCACCAGATTATGAGAGTCCAGCAAAAATTACTCATTTTCACCCAACGTGGGGCTCGAACCCACGACCCTGAGATTAAGAGTCTCATGCTCTACCGACTGAGCTAGCCGGGCTCCCACTTCAAGCTGGTATGCAGACTAATCATTTTTTATGAAGGAAATCCATTCCTGGACAATTTTTGGGAGTTATTGCAGGTCTAATGCAAGATTAATCTCCATATTATGAGAGTCAATGCAATATTCAGGCAAAAATTACTCGTTTTCGCCCAACGTGGGGCTCGAACCCACGACCCTGAGATTAAGAGTCTCATGCTCTACCGACTGAGCTAGCCGGGCTCCCTCCTTAAGACAGTATGCAGACCAATCCCTTTTTGTGAAAAAAATCAAATCCTGGATATTCCTCTACTCTTGTTTTGCAAGGAAAGCCAGATTTATACATCCTTCAGAGGACAGAGTGCCAAAAAAAATAAGAGAAAATGAAAACGGAAGTTGTGAGAACTTCATTTTGAGATTGCATAAGAATTCAAATTCCTCTCACATGCTAAAGAATACCTGAACCCTTTTGATTAAACCACTTTAGTTGTTATATTGAGACCATATTTGAAAGCCATCTGTGATTTTTCTGTTCTTACTCTGCAATGACCATGGGCAATGACAAGTTAAAAATAAAATGTATGCACATTTTATAATGGAGAATGCGGGCATCGATCCCGCTACCTTTCGCATGCTAAGCGAGCACTCTACCATTTGAGCTAATTCCCCTGTGTGTTTAATCTGCATAACATGAAAAAAGTAACCTCACTGCCTTCCACACTTTATTTGCAGTCCAATTGCCCATAACAGTGTTCAGTTCACTCCTAACTTATGCCTTACCTCCACTTATGGGATGTTTTACAGTTCAGGTTGGCCTGTTTACTACTCGAATATGAGTGATATTGTGGTGTGTTCATCTAGACTCATACCCTACCTAATCTTGAAGTTAAATTTCCCACCAATGAGAAACCAAGGGAGATACCATTTTTGATAGTTATTGCATGTCTAATGCAAGAATAATCACCAGATTATGAGAGTCCAGCAAAAATTACTCATTTTCGCCCAACGTGGGGCTCGAACCCACGACCCTGAGATTCAGAGTCTCATGCTCTACCGACTGAGCTAGCCGGGCTCCCACTTCAAGATGGTATGCAGACTAATCATTTTTTATGAAGGAAATCCATTCCTGGACAATTTTTGGGAGTTATTGCAGGTCTAATTCAAGATTAATCTCCATATTATGAGAGTCAATGCAATATTCAGGCAAAAATTACTTGTTTTCGCCCAACGTGGGGCTCGAACCCACGACCCTGAGATTAAGAGTCTCATGCTCTACCGACTGAGCTAGCCGGGCTCCCACCTTAAGACAGTATGCAGACCAATCCCTTTTTGTGAAAAAAATCAAATCCTGGATATTCCTCTACTCTTGTTTTGCAAGGAAAGCCAGATTTATACATCCTTCAGAGGACAGAGTGCCAAAAAAAATAAGAGAAAATGAAAACGGAAGTTGTGAGAACTTCATTTTGAGATTGCATAAGAATTCAAATTCCTCTCACATGCTAAAGAATACCTGAACCCTTTTGATTAAACCACTTTAGTTGTTATATTGAGACCATATTTGAAAGCCATCTGTGATTTTTCTGTTCTTACTCTGCAATGACCATGGGCAATGACAAGTTAAAAATAAAATGTATGCAAATTTTATAATGGAGAATGCGGGCATCGATCCCGCTACCTTTCGCATGCTAAGCGAGCACTCTACCATTTGAGCTAATTCCCCTGTGTGTTTAATCTGCATAACATGAAAAAAGTAACCTCACTGCCTTCCACACTTTATTTGCAGTCCAATTGCCCATAACAGTGTTCAGTTCACTCCTAACTTATGCCTTACCTCCACTTATGGGATGTTTTACAGTTCAGGTTGGCCTGTTTACTACTCGAATATGAGTGATATTGTGGTGTGTTCATCTAGACTCATACCCTACCTAATCTTGAAGTTAAATTTCCCACCAATGAGAAACCAAGGGAGATACCATTTTTGATAGTTATTGCATGTCTAATGCAAGAATAATCACCAGATTATGAGAGTCCAGCAAAAATTACTCATTTTCGCCCAAAGTGGGGCTCGAACCCACGACCCTGAGATTCAGAGTCTCATGCTCTACCGACTGAGCTAGCCGGGCTCCCTCTTCAAGATGGTATGCAGACTAATCATTTTTTATGAAGGAAATCCATTCCTGGACAATTTTTGGGAGTTATTGCAGGTCTAATGCAAGATTAATCTCCATATTATGAGAGTCAATGCAATATTCAGGCAAAAATTACTTGTTTTCGCCCAACGTGGGGCTCGAACCCACGACCCTGAGATTTAGAGTCTCATGCTCTACCGACTGAGTTAGCCGGGCTCCCTACTTAAGACAGTATGCAGACCAATCCCTTTTTGTGAAAAAAATCAAATCCTGGATATTCCTCTACTCTTGTTTTGCAAGGAAAGCCAGATTTATACATCCTTCAGAGGACAGGGTGTCAAAAAAAATAAGAGAAAATGAAAACGGAAGTTGTGAGAACTTCATTTTGAGATTGCATAAGAATTCAAATTCCTCCCACATGCTAAAGAATACCTGAACCCTTTTGATTAAACCACTTTAGTTGTTATAATGAGACCATATTTGAAAGCCATCTGTGATTTTTCTGTTCTTACTCTGCAATGACCTTGGCAATGACAAGTTAAAAATAAAATGTATGCAAATTTTATAATGGAGAATGCAGGCATCGATCCCGCTATCTCTCGCATGCTAAGCGAGCGCTCTACCATTTGAGCTAATTCCCCTGTGTGTTTAATCTGCATAACATGAAAAAAGTAACCTCGCTGCCTTCCACACTTTATTTGAAGTCCAATTGCCCATAACAGTGTTCAGTTCACTCCTAACTTATGCCTTACCTCCACTTATGGGATGTTTTACAGTTCAGGTTGGCCTGTTTACTACTCGAATATGAGTGATATTGTGGTGTGTTCATCTAGACTCATACCTACCTAATCTTGAAGTTAAATTTCCCACCAATGAGAAACCAAGGGAGATACCATTTTTGATAGTTATTGCATGTCTAATGCAAGAATAATCACCAGATTATGAGAGTCCAGCAAAAATTACTCATTTTCGCCCAACGTGGGGCTCGAACCTACAACCCTGAGATTAAGAGTCTCATGCTCTACCGACTGAGCTAGCCGGGCTCCCACTTCAAGATGGTATGCAGACTAATAATTTTTTATGAAGGAAATCCATTCCTGGACAATTTTTGGGAGTTATTGCAGGTCTAATGCAAGATTAATCTCCATATTATGAGAGTCAATGCAATATTCAGGCAAAAATTACTCGTTTTCGCCCAAAGTGGGGATCGAACCCACAACCCTGAGATTAAGAGTCTCATGCTTTACCAACTGAGCTAGCCGGGCATTGATCCCGCTACCTCTTGCATGCTAAGCGAGCGCTCTACCATTTGAGCTAATTCCCCTGTGTGTTTAATCTGCATAACATGAAAAAAGTAACCTCACTGCCTTCCAAACTTTATTTGAAGTCCAATTGCCCATAACAGTGTTCAGTTCACTCCTAACTTATGCCTTACCTCCACTTATGGGATGTTTTACAGTTCAGGTTGGCCTGTTTACTACTCGAATATGAGTGATATTGTGGTGTGTTCATCTAGACTCATACCCTACCTAATCTTGAAGTTAAATTTCCCACCAATGAGAAACCAAGGCAGATGCCATTTTTGATAGTTATTGCATGTCTAATGCAAGAATAATCACCAGATTATGAGAGTCCAGCAAAAATTACTCATTTTCACCCAACGTGGGGCTCGAACCCACGACCCTGAGAATAAGAGTCTCATGCTCTACCGACTGAGCTAGCCGGGATCCCACTTCAAGATGGTATGCAGACTAATCATTTTTTATGAAGGAAATCCATTCCTGGACAATTTTTTGGAGTTATTGCAGGTCTAATGCAAGATTAATCTCCATATTATGAGAGTCAATGCAATATTCAGGCAAAAATTACTTGTTTTCGCACAACGTGGGGCTCGAACCCACGACCCGGAGATTAAGAGTCTCATGCTCTACCGACTGAGTTAGCCGGGCTCCCTCCTTAAGACAGTATGCAGACCAATCCCTTTTTGTGAAAAAAATCAAATCCTGGATATTCCTCTACTCTTGTTTTGCAAGGAAAGCCAGATTTATACATCCTTCAGAGGACAGAGTGTAAAAAAAAATAAGAGAAAATGAAAACGGAAGTTGTGAGAACTTCATTTTGAGATTGCATAAGAATTCAAATTCCTCTCACATGCTAAAGAATACCTGAACCCTTTTGATTAAACCACTTTAGTTGTTATAATGAGACCATATTTGAAAGCCATCTGTGATTTTTCTGTTCTTACTCTGCAATGACCTTGGCAATGACAAGTTAAAAATAAAATGTATGCAAATTTTATAATGGAGAATGCGGGCATCGATCCCGCTATCTCTCGCATGCTAAGCGAGCGCTCTACCATTTGAGCTAATTCCCCTGTGTGTTCAATCTGCATAACATGAAAAAAGTAACCTCACTGCCTTCCACACTTTATTTGAAGTCCAATTGCCCATAACAGTGTTCAGTTCACTCCTAACTTATGCCTTACCTCCACTTATGGGATGTTTTACAGTTCAGGTTGGCCTGTTTACTACTCGAATATGAGTGATATTGTGGTGTGTTCATCTAGACTCATACCTACCAAATCTTGAAGTTACATTTCCCACCAATGAGAAACCAAGGGAGATACCATTTTTGATAGTTATTGCATGTCTAATGCAAGAATAATCACCAGATTATGAGAGTCCAGCAAAAATTACTCATTTTCGCCCAACGTGGGGCTCGAACCTACAACCCTGAGATTAAGAGTCTCATGCTCTACCGACTGAGCTAGCCGGGCTCCCACTTCAAGATGGTATGCAGACTAATAATTTTTTATGAAGGAAATCCATTCCTGGACAATTTTTGGGAGTTATTGCAGGTCTAATGCAAGATTAATCTCCATATTATGAGAGTCAATGCAATATTCAGGCAAAAATTACTCGTTTTCGCCCAAAGTGGGGATCGAACCCACAACCCTGAGATTAAGAGTCTCATGCTCTACCGACTGAGCTAGCCGGGCATCGATCCCGCTACCTCTTGCATGCTAAGCGAGCGCTCTACCATTTGAGCTAATTCCCCTGTGTGTTTAATCTGCATAACATGAAAAAAGTAACCTCACTGCCTTCCACACTTTATTTGAAGTCCAATTGCCCATAACAGTGTTCAGTTCACTCCTAACTTATGCCTTACCTCCACTTATGGGATGTTTTACAGTTCAGGTTGGCCTGTTTACTACTCGAATATGAGTGATATTGTGGTGTGTTCATCTAGACTCATACCCTACCTAATCTTGAAGTTAAATTTCCCACCAATGAGAAACCAAGGCAGATACCATTTTTGATAGTTATTGCATGTCTAATGCAAGAATAATCACCAGATTATGAGAGTCCAGCAAAAATTACTAATTTTCACCCAACGTGGGGCTCGAACCCACGACCCTGAGATTAAGAGTCTCATGCTCTACCGACTGAGCTAGCCGGGCTCCCACTTAAAGCTGGTATGCAGACTAATCATTTTTTATGAAGGAAATCCATTCCTGGACAATTTTTGGGAGTTATTGCAGGTCTAATGCAAGATTAATCTCCATATTATGAGAGTCAATGCAATATTCAGGCAAAAATTACTCGTTTTCGCCCAACGTGGGGCTCGAACCCACGACCCTGAGATTAAGAGTCTCATGCTCTACCGACTGAGCTAGCCGGGCTCCCTCCTTAAGACAGTATGCAGACCAATCCCTTTTTGTGAAGAAAATCAAATCCTGGATATTCCTCTACTCTTGTTTTGCAAGGAAAGCCTGATTTATACATCCTTCAGAGGACAGAGTGTCAAACAAAATAAGAGAAAATGAAAATGGAAGTTGTGAAAACTTTATTTCGAGATTGCATAAGAATTCAAATTCCTCTCACATGCTAAAGAATACCTGAACCCTTTTGATTATACCACTTTAGTTGTTATAATGAGACCATATTTGAAAGCCATCTGTGATTTTTCTCTTCTTACTCTGCAATGACCTTGGCAATGACAAGTTAAAAATAAAATGTATGCAAATTTCATAATGGAGAATGCGGGCATCGAGCCCGCTACCTCTCGCATGCTAAGCGAGCGCTTTACTATTTGAGCTAATTCCCCTGTGTGTTTAATCTGCATAACATGAAAAAAGTAACCTTACTGCGTTCCACACTTTATTTGAAGTCCAATTGCCCATAACAGTGTTCAGTTCACTCCTAACTTATGCCTTACCTCCACTTATGGGATGTTTTACAGTTCAGGTTGGCCTGTTTACTACTCGAATATGAGTGATATTGCGCTGTGTTCATCTAGACTCATACCCTAGCTAATCTTGAAGTTAAATTTCCCACCAATGAGAAACCAAGGGAGATACCATTTCTGATAGTTATTGCATGTCTAATGCAAGAATATTCACCAGATTATGAGAGTCAATGCAATAATCCAGCAAAAATTGCTCATTTTCGCCCAACGTGGGGCTCGAACCCACGACCCTGAGATTAAGAGTCTCATGCTCTACCGACTGAGCTAGCCGGGCTCCCACTTCAAGATGGTATGCAGACTAATCATTTTTTATGAAGGAAATCCATTCCTGGACAATTTTTGGGAGTTATTGCAGGTCTAATGCAAGATTAATCTCCATATTATGAGAGTCAATGCAATATTCAGGAAAAAATTACTCATTTTCACCCAACGTGGGGCTCGAACCCACGACCCTGAGATTAAGAGTCTCATGCTCTACCGACTGAGCTAGCCGGGCTCCCTCCTTAAGACAGTATGCAGACCAATCCCTTTTTGTGAAGAAAATCAAATCCTGGATATTCCTCTACTCTTGTTTTGCAAGGAAAGCCTGATTTATACATCCTTCAGAGGACAGAGTGTCAAACAAAATAAGAGAAAATGAAAATGGAAGTTGTGAAAACTTCATTTCGAGATTGCATAAGAATTCAAATTCCTCTCACATGCTAAAGAATACCTGAACCCTTTTGATTAAACCACTTTAGTTGTTATAATGAGACCATATTTGAAAGCCATCTGTGATTTTTCTCTTCTTACTCTGCAATGACCTTGGCAATGACAAGTTAAAAATAAAATGTATGCAAATTTCATAATGGAGAATGCGGGCATCGAGCCCGCTACCTCTCGCATGCTAAGCGAGCGCTTTACTATTTGAGCTAATTCCCCTGTGTGTTTAATCTGCATAACATGAAAAAAGTAACCATACTGCGTTCCACACTTTATTTGAAGTCCAATTGCCCATAACAGTGTTCAGTTCACTCCTAACTTATGCCTTACCTCCACTTATGGGATGTTTTACAGTTCAGGTTGGCCTGTTTACTACTCGAATATGAGTGATATTGCGCTGTGTTCATCTAGACTCATACCCTAGCTAATCTTGAAGTTAAATTTCCCACCAATGAGAAACCAAGGGAGATACCATTTCTGATAGTTATTGCATGTCTAATGCAAGAATAATCACCAGATTATGAGAGTCCAGCAAAAATTACTCATTTTCGCCCAACGTGGGGCTCGAACCTACAACCCTGAGATTAAGAGTCTCATGCTCTACCGACTGAGCTAGCCGGGCTCCCACTTCAAGATGGTATGCAGACTAATAATTTTTTATGAAGGAAATCCATTCCTGGACAATTTTTGGGAGTTATTTCAGGTCTAATGCAAGATTAATCTCCATATTATGAGAGTCAATGCAATATTCAGGCAAAAATTACTCGTTTTCACCCAAAGTGGGGATCGAACCCACAACCCTGAGATTAAGAGTCTCATGCTCTACCAACTGAGCTAGCCGGGCATCGATCCCGCTACCTCTTGCATGCTAAGCGAGCGCTCTACCATTTGAGCTAATTCCCCTGTGTGTTTAATCTGCATAACATGAAAAAAGTAACCTCACTGCCTTCCACACTTTATTTGAAGTCCAATTGCCCATAACAGTGTTCAGTTCACTCCTAACTTATGCCTTACCTCCACTTATGGGATGTTTTACAGTTCAGGTTGGCCTGTTTACTACTCGAATATGAGTGATGTTGTGGTGTGTTCATCTAGACTCATACCCTACCTAATCTTGAAGTTAAATTTCCCACCAATGAGAAACCAAGGCAGATACCATTTTTGATAGTTATTGCATGTCTAATGCAAGAATAATCACCAGATTATGAGAGTCCAGCAAAAATTACTCATTTTCACCCAATGTGGGGCTCGAACCCACGACCCTGAGATTAAGAGTCTCATGCTCTACCGACTGAGCTAGCCAGGCTCCCACTTCAAGCTGGTATGCAGACTAATCATTTTTTATGAAGGAAATCCATTCCTGGACAATTTTTGGGAGTTATTGCAGGTCTAATGCAAGATTAATCTCCATATTATGAGAGTCAATGCAATATCCAGGCAAAAATTACTCGTTTTCGCCCAACGTGGGGCTCGAACCCACGACCCTGAGATTAAGAGTCTCAGGCTCTACCGACTGAGCTAGCCGGGTTCCCTCCTTAAAACAGTATGCAGACCAATCCCTTTTTGTGAAGAAAATCAAATCCTGGATATTCCTCTACTCTTGTTTTGCAAGGAAAGCCAGATTTATACATCCTTCAGAGGACAGAGTGTCAAAAAAAATAAGAGAAAATGAAAATGGAAGTTGTGAGAACTTCATTTTGAGATTGCATAAGAATTCAAATTCCTCTCACATGCTAAAGAATACCGGAACCCTTTTGATTAAACCACTTTAGTTGTTATAATGAGACCATATTTGAAAGCCATCTGTGATTTTTCTGTTCTTACTCTGCAATGACCTTGGCAATGACAAGTTAAAAATAAAATGTATGCAAATTTTATAATGGAGAATGGGCATCGATCCCGCTACCTCTCACATGCTAAGCGAGCGCTCTACCATTTGAGCTAATTCCCCTGTGTGTTTAATCTGCATAACATGAAAAAGTAACCTCACTGCCTTCCACACTTTATTTGAAGTCCAATTGCCCATAACAGTGTTCAGTTCACTCCTAACTTATGCCTTACCTCCACTTATGGGATGTTTTACAGTTCAGGTTGGCCTGTTTACTACTCGAATATGAGTGATATTGTGGTGTGTTCATCTAGACTCATACCCTACCTAATCTTGAAGTTAAATTTCCCACCAATGAGAAACCAAGGGAGATACCATTTTTGATAGTTATTGCATGTCTAATGCAAGAATAATCACCAGATTATGAGAGTCCAGCAAAAATTACTCGTTTTCGCCCAACGTGGGGCTCGAACTCACGACCCTGAGATTAAGAGTCTCATGCTCTACCGACTGAGCTAGCCTGGCTCCCTCCTTAAGACAGTATGCAGACCAATCCCTTTTTGTGAAGAAAATCAAATCCTGGATATTCCTCTACTCTTGTTTTGCAAGGAAAGCCAGATTTATACATCCTTCAGAGGACAGAGTGTCAAAAAAAATTAAGAGAAAATGAAAACGGAAGTTGTGAGAACTTCATTTTGAGATTGCATATGAATTCAAATTCCTCTCACATGCTAAAGAATACCTGAACCCTTTTGATTAAACCACTTTAGTTGTTATAATGAGACCATATTTGAAAGCCATCTGTGATTTTTCTGTTCTTACTCTGCAATGACCTTGGCAATGACAAGTTAAAAATAAAATGTATGCAAATTTTATAATGGAGAATGCGGGCATCGATCCTGCTACCTCTCGCATGCTAAGCGAGCGCTCTACCATTTGAGCTAATTCCCCTGTGTGTTTAATCTGCATAACATGAAAAAAGTAACCTCACTGCCTTCCACACTTTATTTGAAGTCCAATTGCCCATAACAGTGTTCAGTTCACTCCTAACTTATGCCTTACCTCCACTTATGGGATGTTTTACAGTTCAGGTTGGCCTGTTTACTACTCGAATATGAGTGATATTGTGGTGTGTTCATCTAGACTCATACCTTCCAAATCTTGAAGTTACATTTCCCACCAATGAGAAACCAAGGGAGATACAATTTTTGATAGTTATTGCATGTCTAATGCAAGAATAATCAAAAGATTATGAGAGTCCAGCAAAAATTACTCATTTTCACCCAACGTGGGGCTCGAACCCACGACCCTGAGATTAAGAGTCTCATGCTCTACCGACTGAGCTAGCCGGGATCCCACTTCAAGATGGTATGCAGACTAATCATTTTTTATGAAGGAAATCCATTCCTGGACAATTTTTGGGAGTTATTGCAGGTCTAATGCAAGATTAATCTCCATATTATGAGAGTCAATGCAATATTCAGGCAAAAATTACTTGTTTTCGCACAACGTGGGGCTCGAACCCACGACCCTGAGATTAAGAGTCTCATGCTCTACCGACTGAGTTAGCCGGGCTCCCTCCTTAAGACAGTATGCAGACCAATCCCTTTTTGTGAAAAAAATCAAATCCTGGATATTCCTCTACTCTTGTTTTGCAAGGAAAGCCAGATTTATACATCCTTCAGAGGACAGAGTGTAAAAAAAAATAAGAGAAAATGAAAACGGAAGTTGTGAGAACTTCATTTTGAGATTGCATAAGAATTCAAATTCCTCTCACATGCTAAAGAATACCTGAACCCTTTTGATTAAACCACTTTAGTTGTTATAATGAGACCATATTTGAAAGCCATCTGTGATTTTTCTGTTCTTACTCTGCAATGACCTTGGCAATGACAAGTTAAAAATAAAATGTATGCAAATTTTATAATGGAGAATGCGGGCATCGATCCCGCTATCTCTCGCATGCTAAGCGAGCGCTCTACCATTTGAGCTAATTCCCCTGTGTGTTTAATCTGCATAACATGAAAAAAGTAACCTCACTGCCTTCCACACTTTATTTGAAGTCCAATTGCCCATAACAGTGTTCAGTTCACTCCTAACTTATGCCTTACCTCCACTTATGGGATGTTTTACAGTTCAGGTTGGCCTGTTTACTACTCGAATATGAGTGATATTGTGGTGTGTTCATCTAGACTCATACCTACCAAATCTTGAAGTTACATTTCCCACCAATGAGAACCCAAGGGAGATACCATTTTTGATAGTTATTGCATGTCTAATGCAAGAATAATCACCAGATTATGAGAGTCCAGCAAAAATTACTCGTTTTCGCCCAACGTGGGGCTCGAACCTACAACTCTGAGATTAAGAGTCTCATGCTCTACCGACTGAGCTAGCCGGGCTCCCACTTCAAGATGGTATGCAGACTAATAATTTTTTATGAAGGAAATCCATTCCTGGACAATTTTTGGGAGTTATTGCAGGTCTAATGCAAGATTAATCTCCATATTATGAGAGTCAATGCAATATTCAGGCAAAAATTACTCGTTTTCGCCCAAAGTGGGGATCGAACCCACAACCCTGAGATTAAGAGTCTCATGCTCTACCGACTGAGCTAGCCGGGCATCGATCCCGCTACCTCTTGCATGCTAAGCGAGCGCTCTACCATTTGAGCTAATTCCCCTGTGTGTTTAATCTGCATAACATGAAAAAAGTAACCTCACTGCCTTCCACACTTTATTTGAAGTCCAATTGCCCATAACAGTGTTCAGTTCACTCCTAACTTATGCCTTACCTCCACTTATGGGATGTTTTACAGTTCAGGTTGGCCTGTTTACTACTCGAATATGAGTGATATTGTGGTGTGTTCATCTAGACTCATACCCTACCTAATCTTGAAGTTAAATTTCCCACCAATGAGAAACCAAGGCAGATACCATTTTTGATAGTTATTGCATGTCTAATGCAAGAATAATCACCAGATTATGAGAGTCCAGCAAAAATTACTCATTTTCACCCAACGTGGGGCTCGAACCCACGACCCTGAGATTAAGAGTCTCATGCTCTACCGACTGAGCTAGCCGGGCTCCCACTTCAAGCTGGTATGCAGACTAATCATTTTTTATGAAGGAAATCCATTCCTGGACAATTTTTGGGAGTTATTGCAGGTCTAATGCAAGATTAATCTCCATATTATGAGAGTCAATGCAATATTCAGGCAAAAATTACTCGTTTTCGCCCAACGTGGGGCTCGAACCCACGACCCTGAGATTAAGAGTCTCATGCTCTACCGACTGAGCTAGCCGGGCTCCCTCCTTAAGACAGTATGCAGACCAATCCCTTTTTGTGAAAAAAATCAAATCCTGGATATTCCTCTACTCTTGTTTTGCAAGGAAAGCCAGATTTATACATCCTTCAGAGGACAGAGTGCCAAAAAAAATAAGAGAAAATGAAAACGGAAGTTGTGAGAACTTCATTTTGAGATTGCATAAGAATTCAAATTCCTCTCACATGCTAAAGAATACCTGAACCCTTTTGATTAAACCACTTTAGTTGTTATATTGAGACCATATTTGAAAGCCATCTGTGATTTTTCTGTTCTTACTCTGCAATGACCATGGGCAATGGCAAGTTAAAAATAAAATGTATGCACATTTTATAATGGAGAATGCAGGCATCGATCCCGCTACCTTTCGCATGCTAAGCGAGCACTCTACCATTTGAGCTAATTCCCCTGTGTGTTTAATCTGCATAACATGAAAAAAGTAACCTCACTGCCTTCCACACTTTATTTGCAGTCCAATTGCCCATAACAGTGTTCAGTTCACTCCTAACTTATGCCTTACCTCCACTTATGGGATGTTTTACAGTTCAGGTTGGCCTGTTTACTACTCGAATATGAGTGATATTGTGGTGTGTTCATCTAGACTCATACCCTACCTAATCTTGAAGTTAAATTTCCCACCAATGAGAAACCAAGGGAGATACCATTTTTGATAGTTATTGCATGTCTAATGCAAGAATAATCACCAGATTATGAGAGTCCAGCAAAAATTACTCATTTTCGCCCAACGTGGGGCTCGAACCCACGACCCTGAGATTCAGAGTCTCATGCTCTACCGACTGAGCTAGCCGGGCTCCCACTTCAAGATGGTATGCAGACTAATCATTTTTTATGAAGGAAATCCATTCCTGGACAATTTTTGGGAGTTATTGCAGGTCTAATTCAAGATTAATCTCCATATTATGAGAGTCAATGCAATATTCAGGCAAAAATTACTTGTTTTCGCCCAACGTGGGGCTCGAACCCACGACCCTGAGATTAAGAGTCTCATGCTCTACCGACTGAGCTAGCCGGGCTCCCTCCTTAAGACAGTATGCAGACCAATCCCTTTTTGTGAAAAAAATCAAATCCTGGATATTCCTCTACTCTTGTTTTGCAAGGAAAGCCAGATTTATACATCCTTCAGAGGACAGAGTGCCAAAAAAAATAAGAGAAAATGAAAACGGAAGTTGTGAGAACTTCATTTTGAGATTGCATAAGAATTCAAATTCCTCTCACATGCTAAAGAATACCTGAACCCTTTTGATTAAACCACTTTAGTTGTTATATTGAGACCATATTTGAAAGCCATCTGTGATTTTTCTGTTCTTACTCTGCAATGACCATGGGCAATGACAAGTTAAAAATAAAATGTATGCAAATTTTATAATGGAGAATGCGGGCATCGATCCCGCTACCTTTCGCATGCTAAGCGAGCACTCTACCATTTGAGCTAATTCCCCTGTGTGTTTAATCTGCATAACATGAAAAAAGTTACCTCACTGCCTTCCACACTTTATTTGCAGTCCAATTGCCCATAACAGTGTTCAGTTCACTCCTAACTTATGCCTTACCTCCACTTATGGGATGTTTTACAGTTCAGGTTGGCCTGTTTACTACTCGAATATGAGTGATATTGTGGTGTGTTCATCTAGACTCATACCCTACCTAATCTTGAAGTTAAATTTCCCACCAATGAGAAACCAAGGGAGATACCATTTTTGATAGTTATTGCATGTCTAATGCAAGAATAATCACCAGATTATGAGAGTCCAGCAAAAATTACTCATTTTCGCCCAAAGTGGGGCTCGAACCCACGACCCTGAGATTCAGAGTCTCATGCTCTACCGACTGAGCTAGCCGGGCTCCCTCTTCAAGATGGTATGCAGACTAATCATTTTTTATGAAGGAAATCCATTCCTGGACAATTTTTGGGAGTTATTGCAGGTCTAATGCAAGATTAATCTCCATATTATGAGAGTCAATGCAATATTCAGGCAAAAATTACTTGTTTTCGCCCAACGTGGGGCTCGAACCCACGACCCTGAGATTTAGAGTCTCATGCTCTACCGACTGAGTTAGCCGGGCTCCCTACTTAAGACAGTATGCAGACCAATCCCTTTTTGTGAAAAAAATCAAATCCTGGATATTCCTCTACTCTTGTTTTGCAAGGAAAGCCAGATTTATACATCCTTCAGAGGACAGGGTGTCAAAAAAAATAAGAGAAAATGAAAACGGAAGTTGTGAGAACTTCATTTTGAGATTGCATAAGAATTCAAATTCCTCCCACATGCTAAAGAATACCTGAACCCTTTTGATTAAACCACTTTAGTTGTTATAATGAGACCATATTTGAAAGCCATCTGTGATTTTTCTGTTCTTACTCTGCAATGACCTTGGCAATGACAAGTTAAAAATAAAATGTATGCAAATTTTATAATGGAGAATGCAGGCATCGATCCCGCTATCTCTCGCATGCTAAGCGAGCGCTCTACCATTTGAGCTAATTCCCCTGTGTGTTTAATCTGCATAACATGAAAAAAGTAACCTCGCTGCCTTCCACACTTTATTTGAAGTCCAATTGCCCATAACAGTGTTCAGTTCACTCCTAACTTATGCCTTACCTCCACTTATGGGATGTTTTACAGTTCAGGTTGGCCTGTTTACTACTCGAATATGAGTGATATTGTGGTGTGTTCATCTAGACTCATACCTACCTAATCTTGAAGTTAAATTTCCCACCAATGAGAAACCAAGGGAGATACCATTTTTGATAGTTATTGCATGTCTAATGCAAGAATAATCACCAGATTATGAGAGTCCAGCAAAAATTACTCATTTTCGCCCAACGTGGGGCTCGAACCTACAACCCTGAGATTAAGAGTCTCATGCTCTACCGACTGAGCTAGCCGGGCTCCCACTTCAAGATGGTATGCAGACTAATAATTTTTTATGAAGGAAATCCATTCCTGGACAATTTTTGGGAGTTATTGCAGGTCTAATGCAAGATTAATCTCCATATTATGAGAGTCAATGCAATATTCAGGCAAAAATTACTCGTTTTCGCCCAAAGTGGGGATCGAACCCACAACCCTGAGATTAAGAGTCTCATGCTTTACCGACTGAGCTAGCCGGGCATTGATCCCGCTACCTCTTGCATGCTAAGCGAGCGCTCTACCATTTGAGCTAATTCCCCTGTGTGTTTAATCTGCATAACATGAAAAAAGTAACCTCACTGCCTTCCAAAGTTTATTTGAAGTCCAATTGCCCATAACAGTGTTCAGTTCACTCCTAACTTATGCCTTACCTCCACTTATGGGATGTTTTACAGTTCAGGTTGGCCTGTTTATTACTCGAATATGAGTGATATTGTGGTGTGTTCATCTAGACTCATACCCTACCTAATCTTGAAGTTAAATTTCCCACCAATGAGAAACCAAGGCAGATACCATTTTTGATAGTTATTGCATGTCTAATGCAAGAATAATCACCAGATTATGAGAGTCCAGCAAAAATTACTCATTTTCACCCAACGTGGGGCTCGAACCCACGACCCTGAGAATAAGAGTCTCATGCTCTACCGACTGAGCTAGCCGGGATCCCACTTCAAGATGGTATGCAGACTAATCATTTTTTATGAAGGAAATCCATTCCTGGACAATTTTTTGGAGTTATTGCAGGTCTAATGCAAGATTAATCTCCATATTATGAGAGTCAATGCAATATTCAGGCAAAAATTACTTGTTTTCGCACAACGTGGGGCTCGAACCCACGACCCGGAGATTAAAAGTCTCATGCTCTACCGACTGAGTTAGCCGGGCTCCCTCCTTAAGACAGTATGCAGACCAATCCCTTTTTGTGAAAAAAATCAAATCCTGGATATTCCTCTACTCTTGTTTTGCAAGGAAAGCCAGATTTATACATCCTTCAGAGGACAGAGTGTAAAAAAAAATAAGAGAAAATGAAAACGGAAGTTGTGAGAACTTCATTTTGAGATTGCATAAGAATTCAAATTCCTCTCACATGCTAAAGAATACCTGAACCCTTTTGATTAAACCACTTTAGTTGTTATAATGAGACCATATTTGAAAGCCATCTGTGATTTTTCTGTTCTTACTCTGCAATGACCTTGGCAATGACAAGTTAAAAATAAAATGTATGCAAATTTTATAAAGGAGAATGCGGGCATCGATCCCGCTATCTCTCGCATGCTAAGCGAGCGCTCTACCATTTGAGCTAATTCCCCTGTGTGTTCAATCTGCATAACATGAAAAAAGTAACCTCACTGCCTTCCACACTTTATTTGAAGTCCAATTGCCCATAACAGTGTTCAGTTCACTCCTAACTTATGCCTTACCTCCACTTATGGGATGTTTTACAGTTCAGGTTGGCCTGTTTACTACTCGAATATGAGTGATATTGTGGTGTGTTCATCTAGACTCATACCTACCAAATCTTGAAGTTACATTTCCCACCAATGAGAAACCAAGGGAGATACCATTTTTGATAGTTATTGCATGTCTAATGCAAGAATAATCACCAGATTATGAGAGTCCAGCAAAAATTACTCATTTTCGCCCAACGTGGGGCTCGAACCTACAACCCTGAGATTAAGAGTCTCATGCTCTACCGACTGAGCTAGCCGGGCTCCCACTTCAAGATGGTATGCAGACTAATAATTTTTTATGAAGGAAATCCATTCCTGGACAATTTTTGGGAGTTATTGCAGGTCTAATGCAAGATTAATCTCCATATTATGAGAGTCAATGCAATATTCAGGCAAAAATTACTCGTTTTCGCCCAAAGTGGGGATCGAACCCACAACCCTGAGATTAAGAGTCTCATGCTCTACCGACTGAGCTAGCCGGGCATCGATCCCGCTACCTCTTGCATGCTAAGCGAGCGCTCTACCATTTGAGCTAATTCCCCTGTGTGTTTAATCTGCATAACATGAAAAAAGTAACCTCACTGCCTTCCACACTTTATTTGAAGTCCAATTGCCCATAACAGTGTTCAGTTCACTCCTAACTTATGCCTTACCTCCACTTATGGGATGTTTTACAGTTCAGGTTGGCCTGTTTACTACTCGAATATGAGTGATATTGTGGTGTGTTCATCTAGACTCATACCCTACCTAATCTTGAAGTTAAATTTCCCACCAATGAGAAACCAAGGCAGATACCATTTTTGATAGTTATTGCATGTCTAATGCAAGAATAATCACCAGATTATGAGAGTCCAGCAAAAATTACTCATTTTCACCCAACGTGGGGCTCGAACCCACGACCCTGAGATTAAGAGTCTCATGCTCTACCGACTGAGCTAGCCGGGCTCCCACTTAAAGCTGGTATGCAGACTAATCATTTTTTATGAAGGAAATCCATTCCTGGACAATTTTTGGGAGTTATTGCAGGTCTAATGCAAGATTAATCTCCATATTATGAGAGTCAATGCAATATTCAGGCAAAAATTACTCGTTTTCGCCCAACGTGGGGCTCGAACCCACGACCCTGAGATTAAGAGTCTCATGCTCTACCGACTGAGCTAGCCGGGCTCCCTCCTTAAGACAGTATGCAGACCAATCCCTTTTTGTGAAAAAAATCAAATCCTGGATATTCCTCTACTCTTGTTTTGCAAGGAAAGCCAGATTTATACATCCTTCAGAGGACAGAGTGCCAAAAAAAATAAGAGAAAATGAAAACGGAAGTTGTGAGAACTTCATTTTGAGATTGCATAAGAATTCAAATTCCTCTCACATGCTAAAGAATACCTGAACCCTTTTGATTAAACCACTTTAGTTGTTATATTGAGACCATATTTGAAAGCCATCTGTGATTTTTCTGTTCTTACTCTGCAATGACCATGGGCAATGACAAGTTAAAAATAAAATGTATGCACATTTTATAATGGAGAATGCGGGCATCGATCCCGCTACCTTTCGCATGCTAAGCGAGCACTCTACCATTTGAGCTAATTCCCCTGTGTGTTTAATCTGCATAACATGAAAAAAGTAACCTCACTGCCTTCCACACTTTATTTGCAGTCCAATTGCCCATAACAGTGTTCAGTTCACTCCTAACTTATGCCTTACCTCCACTTATGGGATGTTTTACAGTTCAGGTTGGCCTGTTTACTACTCGAATATGAGTGATATTGTGGTGTGTTCATCTAGACTCATACCCTACCTAATCTTGAAGTTAAATTTCCCACCAATGAGAAACCAAGGGAGATACCATTTTTGATAGTTATTGCATGTCTAATGCAAGAATAATCACCAGATTATGAGAGTCCAGCAAAAATTACTCATTTTCGCCCAACGTGGGGCTCGAACCCACGACCCTGAGATTCAGAGTCTCATGCTCTACCGACTGAGCTAGCCGGGCTCCCACTTCAAGATGGTATGCAGACTAATCATTTTTTATGAAGGAAATCCATTCCTGGACAATTTTTGGGAGTTATTGCAGGTCTAATTCAAGATTAATCTCCATATTATGAGAGTCAATGCAATATTCAGGCAAAAATTACTTGTTTTCGCCCAACGTGGGGCTCGAACCCACGACCCTGAGATTAAGAGTCTCATGCTCTACCGACTGAGCTAGCCGGGCTCCCTCCTTAAGACAGTATGCAGACCAATCCCTTTTTGTGAAAAAAATCAAATCCTGGATATTCCTCTACTCTTGTTTTGCAAGGAAAGCCAGATTTATACATCCTTCAGAGGACAGAGTGCCAAAAAAAATAAGAGAAAATGAAAACGGAAGTTGTGAGAACTTCATTTTGAGATTGCATAAGAATTCAAATTCCTCTCACATGCTAAAGAATACCTGAACCCTTTTGATTAAACCACTTTAGTTGTTATATTGAGACCATATTTGAAAGCCATCTGTGATTTTTCTGTTCTTACTCTGCAATGACCATGGGCAATGACAAGTTAAAAATAAAATGTATGCAAATTTTATAATGGAGAATGCGGGCATCGATCCCGCTACCTTTCGCATGCTAAGCGAGCACTCTACCATTTGAGCTAATTCCCCTGTGTGTTTAATCTGCATAACATGAAAAAAGTTACCTCACTGCCTTCCACACTTTATTTGCAGTCCAATTGCCCATAACAGTGTTCAGTTCACTCCTAACTTATGCCTTACCTCCACTTATGGGATGTTTTACAGTTCAGGTTGGCCTGTTTACTACTCGAATATGAGTGATATTGTGGTGTGTTCATCTAGACTCATACCCTACCTAATCTTGAAGTTAAATTTCCCACCAATGAGAAACCAAGGGAGATACCATTTTTGATAGTTATTGCATGTCTAATGCAAGAATAATCACCAGATTATGAGAGTCCAGCAAAAATTACTCATTTTCGCCCAAAGTGGGGCTCGAACCCACGACCCTGAGATTCAGAGTCTCATGCTCTACCGACTGAGCTAGCCGGGCTCCCTCTTCAAGATGGTATGCAGACTAATCATTTTTTATGAAGGAAATCCATTCCTGGACAATTTTTGGGAGTTATTGCAGGTCTAATGCAAGATTAATCTCCATATTATGAGAGTCAATGCAATATTCAGGCAAAAATTACTTGTTTTCGCCCAACGTGGGGCTCGAACCCACGACCCTGAGATTTAGAGTCTCATGCTCTACCGACTGAGTTAGCCGGGCTCCCTACTTAAGACAGTATGCAGACCAATCCCTTTTTGTGAAAAAAATCAAATCCTGGATATTCCTCTACTCTTGTTTTGCAAGGAAAGCCAGATTTATACATCCTTCAGAGGACAGGGTGTCAAAAAAAATAAGAGAAAATGAAAACGGAAGTTGTGAGAACTTCATTTTGAGATTGCATAAGAATTCAAATTCCTCCCACATGCTAAAGAATACCTGAACCCTTTTGATTAAACCACTCTAGTTGTTATAATGAGACCATATTTGAAAGCCATCTGTGATTTTTCTGTTCTTACTCTGCAATGACCTTGGCAATGACAAGTTAAAAATAAAATGTATGCAAATTTTATAATGGAGAATGCAGGCATCGATCCCGCTATCTCTCGCATGCTAAGCGAGCGCTCTACCATTTGAGCTAATTCCCCTGTGTGTTTAATCTGCATAACATGAAAAAAGTAACCTCGCTGCCTTCCACACTTTATTTGAAGTCCAATTGCCCATAACAGTGTTCAGTTCACTCCTAACTTATGCCTTACCTCCACTTATGGGATGTTTTACAGTTCAGGTTGGCCTGTTTACTACTCGAATATGAGTGATATTGTGGTGTGTTCATCTAGACTCATACCTACCTAATCTTGAAGTTAAATTTCCCACCAATGAGAAACCAAGGGAGATACCATTTTTGATAGTTATTGCATGTCTAATGCAAGAATAATCACCAGATTATGAGAGTCCAGCAAAAATTACTCATTTTCGCCCAACGTGGGGCTCGAACCTACAACCCTGAGATTAAGAGTCTCATGCTCTACCGACTGAGCTAGCCGGGCTCCCACTTCAAGATGGTATGCAGACTAATAATTTTTTATGAAGGAAATCCATTCCTGGACAATTTTTGGGAGTTATTGCAGGTCTAATGCAAGATTAATCTCCATATTATGAGAGTCAATGCAATATTCAGGCAAAAATTACTCGTTTTCGCCCAAAGTGGGGATCGAACCCACAACCCTGAGATTAAGAGTCTCATGCTTTACCGACTGAGCTAGCCGGGCATTGATCCCGCTACCTCTTGCATGCTAAGCGAGCGCTCTACCATTTGAGCTAATTCCCCTGTGTGTTTAATCTGCATAACATGAAAAAAGTAACCTCACTGCCTTCCAAACTTTATTTGAAGTCCAATTGCCCATAACAGTGTTCAGTTCACTCCTAACTTATGCCTTACCTCCACTTATGGGATGTTTTACAGTTCAGGTTGGCCTGTTTACTACTCGAATATGAGTGATATTGTGGTGTGTTCATCTAGACTCATACCCTACCTAATCTTGAAGTTAAATTTCCCACCAATGAGAAACCAAGGCAGATACCATTTTTGATAGTTATTGCATGTCTAATGCAAGAATAATCACCAGATTATGAGAGTCCAGCAAAAATTACTCATTTTCACCCAACGTGGGGCTCGAACCCACGACCCTGAGAATAAGAGTCTCATGCTCTACCGACTGAGCTAGCCGGGATCCCACTTCAAGATGGTATGCAGACTAATCATTTTTTATGAAGGAAATCCATTCCTGGACAATTTTTTGGAGTTATTGCAGGTCTAATGCAAGATTAATCTCCATATTATGAGAGTCAATGCAATATTCAGGCAAAAATTACTTGTTTTCGCACAACGTGGGGCTCGAACCCACGACCCGGAGATTAAAAGTCTCATGCTCTACCGACTGAGTTAGCCGGGCTCCCTCCTTAAGACAGTATGCAGACCAATCCCTTTTTGTGAAAAAAATCAAATCCTGGATATTCCTCTACTCTTGTTTTGCACGGAAAGCCAGATTTATACATCCTTCAGAGGACAGAGTGTAAAAAAAAATAAGAGAAAATGAAAACGGAAGTTGTGAGAACTTCATTTTGAGATTGCATAAGAATTCAAATTCCTCTCACATGCTAAAGAATACCTGAACCCTTTTGATTAAACCACTTTAGTTGTTATAATGAGACCATATTTGAAAGCCATCTGTGATTTTTCTGTTCTTACTCTGCAATGACCTTGGCAATGACAAGTTAAAAATAAAATGTATGCAAATTTTATAATGGAGAATGCGGGCATCGATCCCGCTATCTCTCGCATGCTAAGCGAGCGCTCTACCATTTGAGCTAATTCCCCTGTGTGTTCAATCTGCATAACATGAAAAAAGTAACCTCACTGCCTTCCACACTTTATTTGAAGTCCAATTGCCCATAACAGTGTTCAGTTCACTCCTAACTTATGCCTTACCTCCACTTATGGGATGTTTTACAGTTCAGGTTGGCCTGTTTACTACTCGAATATGAGTGATATTGTGGTGTGTTCATCTAGACTCATACCTACCAAATCTTGAAGTTACATTTCCCACCAATGAGAAACCAAGGGAGATACCATTTTTGATAGTTATTGCATGTCTAATGCAAGAATAATCACCAGATTATGAGAGTCCAGCAAAAATGACTCATTTTCGCCCAACGTGGGGCTCGAACCTACAACCCTGAGATTAAGAGTCTCATGCTCTACCGACTGAGCTAGCCGGGCTCCCACTTCAAGATGGTATGCAGACTAATAATTTTTTATGAAGGAAATCCATTCCTGGACAATTTTTGGGAGTTATTGCAGGTCTAATGCAAGATTAATCTCCATATTTTGAGAGTCAATGCAATATTCAGGCAAAAATTACTCGTTTTCGCCCAAAGTGGGGATCGAACCCACAACCCTGAGATTAAGAGTCTCATGCTCTACCGACTGAGCTAGCCGGGCATCGATCCCGCTACCTCTTGCATGCTAAGCGAGCGCTCTACCATTTGAGCTAATTCCCCTGTGTGTTTAATCTGCATAACATGAAAAAAGTAACCTCACTGCCTTCCACACTTTATTTGAAGTCCAATTGCCCATAACAGTGTTCAGTTCACTCCTAACTTATGCCTTACCTCCACTTATGGGATGTTTTACAGTTCAGGTTGGCCTGTTTACTACTCGAATATGAGTGATATTGTGGTGTGTTCATCTAGACTCATACCCTACCTAATCTTGAAGTTAAATTTCCCACCAATGAGAAACCAAGGCAGATACCATTTTTGATAGTTATTGCATGTCTAATGCAAGAATAATCACCAGATTATGAGAGTCCAGCAAAAATTACTCATTTTCACCCAACGTGGGGCTCGAACCCACGACCCTGAGATTAAGAGTCTCATGCTCTACCGACTGAGCTAGCCGGGCTCCCACTTAAAGCTGGTATGCAGACTAATCATTTTTTATGAAGGAAATCCATTCCTGGACAATTTTTGGGAGTTATTGCAGGTCTAATGCAAGATTAATCTCCATATTATGAGAGTCAATGCAATATTCAGGCAAAAATTACTTGTTTTCGCCCAACGTGGGGCTCGAACCCACGACCCTGAGATTAAGAGTCTCATGCTCTACCGACTGAGCTAGCCGGGCTCCCTCCTTAAGACAGTATGCAGACCAATCCCTTTTTGTGAAAAAAATCAAATCCTGGATATTCCTCTACTCTTGTTTTGCAAGGAAAGCCAGATTTATACATCCTTCAGAGGACAGAGTGCCAAAAAAAATAAGAGAAAATGAAAACGGAAGTTGTGAGAACTTCATTTTGAGATTGCATAAGAATTCAAATTCCTCTCACATGCTAAAGAATACCTGAACCCTTTTGATTAAACCACTTTAGTTGTTATATTGAGACCATATTTGAAAGCCATCTGTGATTTTTCTGTTCTTACTCTGCAATGACCATGGGCAATGACAAGTTAAAAATAAAATGTATGCACATTTTATAATGGAGAATGCGGGCATCGATCCCGCTACCTTTCGCATGCTAAGCGAGCACTCTACCATTTGAGCTAATTCCCCTGTGTGTTTAATCTGCATAACATGAAAAAAGTAACCTCACTGCCTTCCACACTTTATTTGCAGTCCAATTGCCCATAACAGTGTTCAGTTCACTCCTAACTTATGCCTTACCTCCACTTATGGGATGTTTTACAGTTCAGGTTGGCCTGTTTACTACTCGAATATGAGTGATATTGTGGTGTGTTCATCTAGACTCATACCCTACCTAATCTTGAAGTTAAATTTCCCACCAATGAGAAACCAAGGGAGATACCATTTTTGATAGTTATTGCATGTCTAATGCAAGAATAATCACCAGATTATGAGAGTCCAGCAAAAATTACTCATTTTCGCCCAACGTGGGGCTCGAACCCACGACCCTGAGATTCAGAGTCTCATGCTCTACCGACTGAGCTAGCCGGGCTCCCACTTCAAGATGGTATGCAGACTAATCATTTTTTATGAAGGAAATCCATTCCTGGACAATTTTTGGGAGTTATTGCAGGTCTAATTCAAGATTAATCTCCATATTATGAGAGTCAATGCAATATTCAGGCAAAAATTACTTGTTTTCGCCCAACGTGGGGCTCGAACCCACGACCCTGAGATTAAGAGTCTCATGCTCTACCGACTGAGCTAGCCGGGCTCCCTCCTTAAGACAGTATGCAGACCAATCCCTTTTTGTGAAAAAAATCAAATCCTGGATATTCCTCTACTCTTGTTTTGCAAGGAAAGCCAGATTTATACATCCTTCAGAGGACAGAGTGCCAAAAAAAATAAGAGAAAATGAAAACGGAAGTTGTGAGAACTTCATTTTGAGATTGCATAAGAATTCAAATTCCTCTCACATGCTAAAGAATACCTGAACCCTTTTGATTAAACCACTTTAGTTGTTATATTGAGACCATATTTGAAAGCCATCTGTGATTTTTCTGTTCTTACTCTGCAATGACCATGGGCAATGACAAGTTAAAAATAAAATGTATGCAAATTTTATAATGGAGAATGCGGGCATCGATCCCGCTACCTTTCGCATGCTACGCGAGCACTCTACCATTTGAGCTAATTCCCCTGTGTGTTTAATCTGCATAACATGAAAAAAGTAACCTCACTGCCTTCCACACTTTATTTGCAGTCCAATTGCCCATAACAGTGTTCAGTTCACTCCTAACTTATGCCTTACCTCCACTTATGGGATGTTTTACAGTTCAGGTTGGCCTGTTTACTACTCGAATATGAGTGATATTGTGGTGTGTTCATCTAGACTCATACCCTACCTAATCTTGAAGTTAAATTTCCCACCAATGAGAAACCAAGGGAGATACCATTTTTGATAGTTATTGCATGTCTAATGCAAGAATAATCACCAGATTATGAGAGTCCAGCAAAAATTACTCATTTTCGCCCAAAGTGGGGCTCGAACCCACGACCCTGAGATTCAGAGTCTCATGCTCTACCGACTGAGCTAGCCGGGCTCCCTCTTCAAGATGGTATGCAGACTAATCATTTTTTATGAAGGAAATCCATTCCTGGACAATTTTTGGGAGTTATTGCAGGTCTAATGCAAGATTAATCTCCATATTATGAGAGTCAATGCAATATTCAGGCAAAAATTACTTGTTTTCGCCCAACGTGGGGCTCGAACCCACGACCCTGAGATTTAGAGTCTCATGCTCTACCGACTGAGTTAGCCGGGCTCCCTACTTAAGACAGTATGCAGACCAATCCCTTTTTGTGAAAAAAATCAAATCCTGGATATTCCTCTACTCTTGTTTTGCAAGGAAAGCCAGATTTATACATCCTTCAGAGGACAGGGTGTCAAAAAAAATAAGAGAAAATGAAAACGGAAGTTGTGAGAACTTCATTTTGAGATTGCATAAGAATTCAAATTCCTCCCACATGCTAAAGAATACCTGAACCCTTTTGATTAAACCACTTTAGTTGTTATAATGAGACCATATTTGAAAGCCATCTGTGATTTTTCTGTTCTTACTCTGCAATGACCTTGGCAATGACAAGTTAAAAATAAAATGTATGCAAATTTTATAATGGAGAATGCAGGCATCGATCCCGCTATCTCTCGCATGCTAAGCGAGCGCTCTACCATTTGAGCTAATTCCCCTGTGTGTTTAATCTGCATAACATGAAAAAAGTAACCTCGCTGCCTTCCACACTTTATTTGAAGTCCAATTGCCCATAACAGTGTTCAGTTCACTCCTAACTTATGCCTTACCTCCACTTATGGGATGTTTTACAGTTCAGGTTGGCCTGTTTACTACTCGAATATGAGTGATATTGTGGTGTGTTCATCTAGACTCATACCTACCTAATCTTGAAGTTAAATTTCCCACCAATGAGAAACCAAGGGAGATACCATTTTTGATAGTTATTGCATGTCTAATGCAAGAATAATCACCAGATTATGAGAGTCCAGCAAAAATTACTCATTTTCGCCCAACGTGGGGCTCGAACCTACAACCGTGAGATTAAGAGTCTCATGCTCTACCGACTGAGCTAGCCGGGCTCCCACTTCAAGATGGTATGCAGACTAATAATTTTTTATGAAGGAAATCCATTCCTGGACAATTTTTGGGAGTTATTGCAGGTCTAATGCAAGATTAATCTCCATATTATGAGAGTCAATGCAATATTCAGGCAAAAATTACTCGTTTTCGCCCAAAGTGGGGATCGAACCCACAACCCTGAGATTAAGAGTCTCATGCTTTACCAACTGAGCTAGCCGGGCATTGATCCCGCTACCTCTTGCATGCTAAGCGAGCGCTCTACCATTTGAGCTAATTTCAGTGTGTGTTTAATCTGCATAACATGAAAAAAGTAACCTCACTGCCTTCCAAACTTTATTTGAAGTCCAATTGCCCATAACAGTGTTCAGTTCACTCCTAACTTATGCCTTACCTCCACTTATGGGATGTTTTACAGTTCAGGTTGGCCTGTTTACTACTCGAATATGAGTGATATTGTGGTGTGTTCATCTAGACTCATACCCTACCTAATCTTGAAGTTAAATTTCCCACCAATGAGAAACCAAGGCAGATACCATTTTTGATAGTTTTGCATGTCTAATGCAAGAATAATCACCAGATTATGAGAGTCCAGCAAAAATTACTCATTTTCACCCAACGTGGGGCTCGAACCCACGACCCTGAGAATAAGAGTCTCATGCTCTACCGACTGAGCTAGCCGGGATCCCACTTCAAGATGGTATGCAGACTAATCATTTTTTATGAAGGAAATCCATTCCTGGACAATTTTTTGGAGTTATTGCAGGTCTAATGCAAGATTAATCTCCATATTATGAGAGTCAATGCAATATTCAGGCAAAAATTACTTGTTTTCGCACAACGTGGGGCTCGAACCCACGACCCGGAGATTAAGAGTCTCATGCTCTACCGACTGAGTTAGCCGGGCTCCCTCCTTAAGACAGTATGCAGACCAATCCCTTTTTGTGAAAAAAATCAAATCCTGGATATTCCTCTACTCTTGTTTTGCAAGGAAAGCCAGATTTATACATCCTTCAGAGGACAGAGTGTAAAAAAAAATAAGAGAAAATGAAAACGGAAGTTGTGAGAACTTCATTTTGAGATTGCATAAGAATTCAAATTCCTCTCACATGCTAAAGAATACCTGAACCCTTTTGATTAAACCACTTTAGTTGTTATAATGAGACCATATTTGAAAGCCATCTGTGATTTTTCTGTTCTTACTCTGCAATGACCTTGGCAATGACAAGTTAAAAATAAAATGTATGCAAATTTTATAATGGAGAATGCGGGCATCGATCCCGCTATCTCTCGCATGCTAAGCGAGCGCTCTACCATTTGAGCTAATTCCCCTGTGTGTTCAATCTGCATAACATGAAAAAAGTAACCTCACTGCCTTCCACACTTTATTTGAAGTCCAATTGCCCATAACAGTGTTCAGTTCACTCCAAACTTATGCCTTACCTCCACTTATGGGATGTTTTACAGTTCAGGTTGGCCTGTTTACTACTCGAATATGAGTGATATTGTGGTGTGTTCATCTAGACTCATACCTACCAAATCTTGAAGTTACATTTCCCACCAATGAGAAACCAAGGGAGATACCATTTTTGATAGTTATTGCATGTCTAATGCAAGAATAATCACCAGATTATGAGAGTCCAGCAAAAATTACTCATTTTCGCCCAACGTGGGGCTCGAACCTACAACCCTGAGATTAAGAGTCTCATGCTCTACCGACTGAGCTAGCCGGGCTCCCACTTCAAGATGGTATGCAGACTAATAATTTTTTATGAAGGAAATCCATTCCTGGACAATTTTTGGGAGTTATTGCAGGTCTAATGCAAGATTAATCTCCATATTATGAGAGTCAATGCAATATTCAGGCAAAAATTACTCGTTTTCGCCCAAAGTGGGGATCGAACCCACAACCCTGAGATTAAGAGTCTCATGCTCTACCGACTGAGCTAGCCGGGCATCGATCCCGCTACCTCTTGCATGCTAAGCGAGCGCTCTACCATTTGAGCTAATTCCCCTGTGTGTTTAATCTGCATAACATGAAAAAAGTAACCTCACTGCCTTCCACACTTTATTTGAAGTCCAATTGCCCATAACAGTGTTCAGTTCACTCCTAACTTATGCCTTACCTCCACTTATGGGATGTTTTACAGTTCAGGTTGGCCTGTTTACTACTCGAATATGAGTGATATTGTGGTGTGTTCATCTAGACTCATACCCTACCTAATCTTGAAGTTAAATTTCCCACCAATGAGAAACCAAGGCAGATACCATTTTTGATAGTTATTGCATGTCTAATGCAAGAATAATCACCAGATTATGAGAGTCCAGCAAAAATTACTCATTTTCACCCAACGTGGGGCTCGAACCCACGACCCTGAGATTAAGAGTCTCATGCTCTACCGACTGAGCTAGCCGGGCTCCCACTTAAAGCTGGTATGCAGACTAATCATTTTTTATGAAGGAAATCCATTCCTGGACAATTTTTGGGAGTTATTGCAGGTCTAATGCAAGATTAATCTCCATATTATGAGAGTCAATGCAATATTCAGGCAAAAATTACTCGTTTTCACCCAACGTGGGGCTCGAACCCACGACCCTGAGATTAAGAGTCTCATGCTCTACCGACTGAGCTAGCCGGGCTCCCTCCTTAAGAAGGTATGCAGACCAATCCCTTTTTGTGAAAAAAATCAAATCCTGGATATTCCTCTACTCTTGTTTTGCAAGGAAAGCCAGATTTATACATCCTTCAGAGGACAGAGTGCCAAAAAAAATAAGAGAAAATGAAAACGGAAGTTGTGAGAACTTCATTTTGAGATTGCATAAGAATTCAAATTCCTCTCACATGCTAAAGAATACCTGAACCCTTTTGATTAAACCACTTTAGTTGTTATATTGAGACCATATTTGAAAGCCATCTGTGATTTTTCTGTTCTTACTCTGCAATGACCATGGGCAATGACAAGTTAAAAATAAAATGTATGCAAATTTTATAATGGAGAATGCGGGCATCGATCCCGCTACCTTTCGCATGCTAAGCGAGCACTCTACCATTTGAGCTAATTCCCCTGTGTGTTTAATCTGCATAACATGAAAAAAGTAACCTCACTGCCTTCCACACTTTATTTGCAGTCCAATTGCCCATAACAGTGTTCAGTTCACTCCTAACTTATGCCTTACGTCCACTTATGGGATGTTTTACAGTTCAGGTTGGCCTGTTTACTACTCGAATATGAGTGATATTGTGGTGTGTTCATCTAGACTCATACCCTACCTAATCTTGAAGTTCAATTTCCCACCAATGAGAAACCAAGGGAGATACCATTTTTGATAGTTATTGCATGTCTAATGCAAGAATAATCACCAGATTATGAGAGTCCAGCAAAAATTACTCATTTTCGCCCAACGTGGGGCTCGAACCCACGACCCTGAGATTCAGAGTCTCATGCTCTACCGACTGAGCTAGCCGGGCTCCCACTTCAAGATGGTATGCAGACTAATCATTTTTTATGAAGGAAATCCATTCCTGGACAATTTTTGGGAGTTATTGCAGGTCTAATGCAAGATTAATCTCCATATTATGAGAGTCAATGCAATATTCAGGCAAAAATTACTCGTTTTCACCCAACGTGGGGCTCGAACCCACGACCCTGAGATTAAGAGTCTCATGCTCTACCGACTGAGCTAGCCGGGCTCCCTCCTTAAGACAGTATGCAGACCAATCCCTTTTTGTGAAGAAAATCAAATCCTGGATATTCCTCTACTCTTGTTTTGCAAGGAAAGCCTGATTTATACATCCTTCAGAGGACAGAGTGTCAAACAAAATAAGAGAAAATGAAAATGGAAGTTGTGAAAACTTTATTTCGAGATTGCATAAGAATTCAAATTCCTCTCACATGCTAAAGAATACCTGAACCCTTTTGATTATACCACTTTAGTTGTTATAATGAGACCATATTTGAAAGCCATCTGTGATTTTTCTCTTCTTACTCTGCAATGACCTTGGCAATGACAAGTTAAAAATAAAATGTATGCAAATTTCATAATGGAGAATGCGGGCATCGAGCCCGCTACCTCTCGCATGCTAAGCGAGCGCTTTACTATTTGAGCTAATTCCCCTGTGTGTTTAATCTGCATAACATGAAAAAAGTAACCTTACTGCGTTCCACACTTTATTTGAAGTCCAATTGCCCATAACAGTGTTCAGTTCACTCCTAACTTATGCCTTACCTCCACTTATGGGATGTTTTACAGTTCAGGTTGGCCTGTTTACTACTCGAATATGAGTGATATTGCGCTGTGTTCATCTAGACTCATACCCTAGCTAATCTTGAAGTTAAATTTCCCACCAATGAGAAACCAAGGGAGATACCATTTCTGATAGTTATTGCATGTCTAATGCAAGAATATTCACCAGATTATGAGAGTCAATGCAATAATCCAGCAAAAATTACTCATTTTCGCCCAACGTGGGGCTCGAACCCACGACCCTGTGATTAAGAGTCTCATGCTCTACCGACTGAGCTAGCCGGGCTCCCACTTCAAGATGGTATGCAGACTAATCATTTTTTATGAAGGAAATCCATTCCTGGACAATTTTTGGGAGTTATTGCAGGTCTAATGCAAGATTAATCTCCATATTATGAGAGTCAATGCAATATTCAGGCAAAAATTACTTGTTTTCGCACAACGTGGGGCTCGAACCCACGACCCTGAGATTAAGAGTCTCATGCTCTACCGACTGAGTTAGCCGGGCTCCCTCCTTAAGACAGTATGCAGACCAATCCCTTTTTGTGAAAAAAATCAAATCCTGGATATTCCTCTACTCTTGTTTTGCAAGGAAAGCCAGATTTATACATCCTTCAGAGGACAGAGTGTAAAAAAAAATAAGAGAAAATGAAAACGGAAGTTGTGAGAACTTCATTTTGAGATTGCATAAGAATTCAAATTCCTCTCACATGCTAAAGAATACCTGAACCCTTTTGATTAAACCACTTTAGTTGTTATAATGAGACCATATTTGAAA
>NC_141685.1:234013042-234083042 GCF_964263255.1 Lissotriton vulgaris
GCCCAACGTGGGGCTCGAACCCACGACCCTGAGATTAAGAGTCTCATGCTCTACCGACTGAGTTAGCCGGGCTCCCTCCTTAAGACAGTATGCAGACCAATCCCTTTTTGTGAAAAAAATCAAATCCTGGATATTCCTCTACTCTTGTTTTGCAAGGAAAGCCAGATTTATACATCCTTCAGAGGACAGAGTGTCAAAAAAAATAAGAGAAAATGAAAACGGAAGTTGTGAGAACTTCATTTTGAGATTGCATAAGAATTCAAATTCCTCTCACATGCTAAAGAATACCTGAACCCTTTTGATTAAACCACTTTAGTTGTTATAATGAGACCATATTTGAAAGCCATCTGTGATTTTTCTGTTCTTACTCTGCAATGACCTTGGCAATGACAAGTTAAAAATAAAATGTATGCAAATTTTATAATGGAGAATGCGGGCATCGATCCAGCTATCTCTCGCATGCTAAGCGAGCGCTCTACCATTTGAGCTAATTCCCCTGTGTGTTTAATCTGCATAACATGAAAAAAGTAACCTCACTGCCTTCCACACTTTATTTGAAGTTCAATTGCCCATAACAGTGTTCAGTTCACTCCTAACTTATGCCTTACCTCCACTTATGGGATGTTTTACAGTTCAGGTTGGCCTGTTTACTATTCGAATATGAGTGATATTGTGGTGTGTTCATCTAGACTCATACCTACCAAATCTTGAAGTTACATTTCCCACCAATGAGAAACCAAGGGAGATACCATTTTTGATAGTTATTGCATGTCTAATGCAAGAATAATCACCAGATTATGAGAGTCCAGCAAAAATTACTCATTTTCGCCCAACGTGGGGCTCGAACCTACAACCCTGAGATTAAGAGTCTCATGCTCTACCAACTGAGCTAGCCGGGCTCCCACTTCAAGACGGTATGCAGACTAATAATTTTTTTATGAAGGAAATCCATTCCTGGACAATTTTTGGGAGTTATTGCAGGTCTAATGCAAGATTAATCTCCATATTATGAGAGTCAATGCAATATTCAGGCAAAAATTACTCGTTTTCGCCCAAAGTGGGGATCGAACCCACAACCCTGAGATTAAGAGTCTCATGCTCTACCGACTGAGCTAGCCGGGCATCGATCCCGCTACCTCTTGCATGCTAAGCGAGCGCTCTACCATTTGAGCTAATTCCCCTGTGTGTTTAATGTGCATAACATGAAAAAAGTAACCTCACTGCCTTCCACACTTTATTTGAAGTCCAATTGCCCATAACAGTGTTCAGTTCACTCCTAACTTATGCCTTACCTCCACTTATGGGATGTTTTACAGTTCAGGTTGGCCTGTTTACTACTCGAATATGAGTGATATTGTGGTGTGTTCATCTAGACTCATACCCTACCTAATCTTGAAGTTAAATTTCCCACCAATGAGAAACCAAGGCAGATACCATTTTTGATAGTTATTGCATGTCTAATGCAAGAATAATCACCAGATTATGAGAGTCCAGCAAAAATTACTCATTTTCACCCAACGTGGGGCTCGAACCCACGACCCTGAGATTAAGAGTCTCATGCTCTACCGACTGAGCTAGCCGGGCTCCCACTTCAAGCTGGTATGCAGACTAATCATTTTTTATGAAGGAAATCCATTCCTGGACAATTTTTGGGAGTTATTGCAGGTCTAATGCAAGATTAATCTCCATATTATGAGAGTCAATGCAATATTCAGGCAAAAATTACTCGTTTTCGCCCAACGTGGGGCTCGAACCCACAACCCTGAGATTAAGAGTCTCATGCTCTACCGACTGAGCTAGCCGGGCTCCCTCCTTAAGACAGTATGCAGACCAATCCTTTTTTGTGAAAAAAATCAAATCCTGGATATTCCTCTACTCTTGTTTTGCAAGGAAAGCCAGATGTATACATCCTTCAGAGGACAGAGTGTCAAAAAAAATAAGAGAAAATGAAAACGGAAGTTGTGAGAACTTCATTTTGAGATTGCATAAGAATTCAAATTCCTCTCACATGCTAAAGAATACCTGAACCCTTTTGATTAAACCACTTTAGTTGTTATAATGAGACCATATTTGAAAGCCATCTGTGATTTTTCTGTTCTTACTCTGCAATGACCTTGGCAATGACAAGTTAAAAATAAAATGTATGCAAATTTTATAATGGAGAATGCGGGCATCGATCCCGCTACCTCTCGCATGCTAAGCGAGCGCCCTACCGTTTGAGCTAATTCACCTGTGTGTTTAATCTGCATAACATGAAAAAAGTAACCTCACTGCCTTCCACACTTTATTTGAAGTCCAATTGCCCATAACAGTGTTCAGTTCACTCCTAACTTATGCCTTACCTCCCCTTATAGGATGTTTTACAGTTCAGGTTGGCCTGTTTACTACTCGAATATGAGTGATATTGTGGTGTGTTCATCTAGACTCATACCCTACCTAATCTTGAAGTTAAATTTCCCACCAATGAGAAACCAAGGGAGATACCATTTTTGATAGTTATTGCATGTCTAATGCAAGAATAATCACCAGATTATGAGAGTCCAGCAAAAATTACTCATTTTCGCCCAACGTGGGGCTCGAACCCACGACCCTGAGATTAAGAGTCTCATGCTCTACCGACTGAGCTAGCCGGGCTCCCACTTGAAGATGGTATGCAGACTAATCATTTTTTATGAAGGAAATCCATTCCTGGACAATTTTTGGGAGTTATTGCAGGTCTAATGCAAGATTAATCTCCATATTATGAGAGTCAATGCAATATTCAGGCAAAAATTACTCGTTTTCGCCCAACGTGGGGCTCGAACCCACGACCCTGAGATTAAGAGACTCATGCTCTACCGACTGAGCTAGCTGGGCTCCCTCCTTAAGACAGTATGCAGACCAATCCCTTTTTTGTGAAGAAAATCAAATCCTGGATATTCCTCTACTCTTGTTTTGCAAGGAAAGCCAGATTTATACATCCTTCAGAGGACAGAGTGTCAAAAAAATAAGAGAAAATAAAAATGGAAGTTGTGAGAACTTCATTTTGAGATTGCATAAGAATTCAAATTCCTCTCACATGCTAAAGAATACCTGAACCCTTTTGATTAAACCACTTTAGTTGTTATAATGAGACCATATTTGAAAGCCATCTGTGATTTTTCTGTTCTTACTCTGCAATGACCATGGGCAATGACAAGTTAAAAATAAAATGTATGCAAATTTTATAATGGAGAATGCAGGCATCGATCCCGCTACCTCTTGCATGCTAAGCGAGCGCTCTACCATTTGAGCTAATTCCCCTGTGTGTTTAATCTGCATAACATGAAAAAAGTAACCTTACTGCCTTCTGCACTTTATTTGAAGTCCAATTGCCCATAACAGTGTTAAATTCACTCCTAATTTATGCCTTACCTCCACTTATGGGATGTTTTACAGTTCAGGTTGGCCTGTTTACTACTCGAATATGAGTGATATTGCGGTGTGTTCATCTAGACTCATACCCCAGCTAATCTTGAAGTTAAATTTCCCACCAATGAGAAACCAAGGGAGATACCATTTCTGATAGTTATTGCATGTCTAATGCAAGAATATTCACCAGATTATGAGAGTCAATGCAATAATCCAGCAAAAATTACTCATTTTCGCCCAACGTGGGGCTCAAACCCACGACCCTGAGATTAAGAGTCTCATGCTCTACCGACTGAGCTAGCCGGGATCCCTCCTTAAGAAAGTATGCAGACCAATCCCTTTTTGTGAAGAAAATCAAATCCTGGATATTCCTCTACTCTTGTTTTGCATGGAAAGCCAGATTTATACATCCTTCAGAGGACAGAGTGTCAAAAAAAATAAGAGAAAATGAAAATGGAAGTTGTGAGAACTTCATTTTGAGATTGCATAAGAATTCAAATTCCTCTCACATGCTAAAGAATACCTGAACCCTTTTGATTAAACCACTTTAGTTGTTATAATGAGACCATATTTGAAAGTCATCTGTGATTTTTCTGTTCTTACTCTGCAATGACCTTGGCAATGACAAGTTAAAAATAAAATGTATGCAAATTTTATAATGGAGAATGCAAGCATCGATCCCGCTACCTCTAGCATGCTAAGCGAGCGCTTTACTATTTGAGCTAATTCCCCTGTGTGTTTAATGTGCATAACATGAAAAAAGTAACCTCACTGCCTTCCACACTTTATTTGAAGTCCAAATGCCCATAACAGTGTTCAGTTCACTCCTAACTTATGCCTTACCTCCACTTATGGGATGTTTTACAGTTCAGGTTGGCCTGTTTACTACTCGAATATGAGTGATATTGTGGTGTGTTCATCTAGACTCATACCCTACCTAATCTTGAAGTTAAATTTCCCACCAATGAGAAACCAAGGCAGATACCATTTTTGATAGTTATTGCATGTCTAATGCAAGAATAATCACCAGATTATGAGAGTCCAGCAAAAATTACTCATTTTCACCCAACGTGGGGCTCGAACCCACGACCCTGAGATTAAGAGTCTCATGCTCTACCGACTGAGCTAGCCGGGCTCCCACTTCAAGCTGGTATGCAGACTAATCATTTTTTATGAAGGAAATCCATTCCTGGACAATTTTTGGGAGTTATTGCAGGTCTAATGCAAGATTAATCTCCATATTATGAGAGTCAATGCAATATTCAGGCAAAAATTACTCGTTTTCGCCCAACGTGGGGCTCGAACCCACAACCCTGAGATTAAGAGTCTCATGCTCTACCGACTGAGCTAGCCGGGCTCCCTCCTTAAGACAGTATGCAGACCAATCCTTTTTTGTGAAAAAAATCAAATCCTGGATATTCCTCTACTCTTGTTTTGCAAGGAAAGCCAGATGTATACATCCTTCAGAGGACAGAGTGTCAAAAAAAATAAGAGAAAATGAAAACGGAAGTTGTGAGAACTTCATTTTGAGATTGCATAAGAATTCAAATTCCTCTCACATGCTAAAGAATACCTGAACCCTTTTGATTAAACCACTTTAGTTGTTATAATGAGACCATATTTGAAAGCCATCTGTGATTTTTCTGTTCTTACTCTGCAATGACCTTGGCAATGACAAGTTAAAAATAAAATGTATGCAAATTTTATAATGGAGAATGCGGGCATCGATCCCGCTACCTCTCGCATGCTAAGCGAGCGCCCTACCATTTGAGCTAATTCACCTGTGTGTTTAATCTGCATAACATGAAAAAAGTAACCTCACTGCCTTCCACACTTTATTTGAAGTCCAATTGCCCATAACAGTGTTCAGTTCACTCCTAACTTATGCCTTACCTCCCCTTATAGGATGTTTTACAGTTCAGGTTGGCCTGTTTACTACTCGAATATGAGTGATATTGTGGTGTGTTCATCTAGACTCATACCCTACCTAATCTTGAAGTTAAATTTCCCACCAATGAGAAACCAAGGGAGATACCATTTTTGATAGTTATTGCATGTCTAATGCAAGAATAATCACCAGATTATGAGAGTCCAGCAAAAATTACTCATTTTCGCCCAACGTGGGGCTCGAACCCACGACCCTGAGATTAAGAGTCTCATGCTCTACCGACTGAGCTAGCCGGGCTCCCACTTGAAGATGGTATGCAGACTAATCATTTTTTATGAAGGAAATCCATTCCTGGACAATTTTTGGGAGTTATTGCAGGTCTAATGCAAGATTAATCTCCATATTATGAGAGTCAATGCAATATTCAGGCAAAAATTACTCGTTTTCGCCCAACGTGGGGCTCGAACCCACGACCCTGAGATTAAGAGACTCATGCTCTACCGACTGAGCTAGCTGGGCTCCCTCCTTAAGACAGTATGCAGACCAATCCCTTTTTTGTGAAGAAAATCAAATCCTGGATATTCCTCTACTCTTGTTTTGCAAGGAAAGCCAGATTTATACATCCTTCAGAGGACAGAGTGTCAAAAAAATAAGAGAAAATAAAAATGGAAGTTGTGAGAACTTCATTTTGAGATTGCATAAGAATTCAAATTCCTCTCACATGCTAAAGAATACCTGAACCCTTTTGATTAAACCACTTTAGTTGTTATAATGAGACCATATTTGAAAGCCATCTGTGATTTTTCTGTTCTTACTCTGCAATGACCATGGGCAATGACAAGTTAAAAATAAAATGTATGCAAATTTTATAATGGAGAATGCAGGCATCGATCCCGCTACCTCTTGCATGCTAAGCGAGCGCTCTAAAATTTGAGCTAATTCCCCGGTGTGTTTAATCTGCATAACATGAAAAAAGTAACCTTACTGCCTTCCGCACTTTATTTGAAGTCCAATTGCCCATAACAGTGTTAAATTCACTCCTAATTTATGCCTTACCTCCACTTATGCGATGTTTTACAGTTCAGGTTGGCCTGTTTACTACTCGAATATGAGTGATATTGCGGTGTGTTCATCTAGACTCATACCCCAGCTAATCTTGAAGTTAAATTTCCCACCAATGAGAAACCAAGGGAGATACCATTTCTGATAGTTATTGCATGTCTAATGCAAGAATATTCACCAGATTATGAGAGTCAATGCAATAATCCAGCAAAAATTACTCATTTTCGCCCAACGTGGGGCTCAAACCCACGACCCTGAGATTAAGAGTCTCATGCTCTACCGACTGAGCTAGCCGGGATCCCTCCTTAAGAAAGTATGCAGACCAATCCCTTTTTGTGAAGAAAATCAAATCCTGGATATTCCTCTACTCTTGTTTTGCATGGAAAGCCAGATTTATACATCCTTCAGAGGACAGAGTGTCAAAAAAAATAAGAGAAAATGAAAATGGAAGTTGTGAGAACTTCATTTTGAGATTGCATAAGAATTCAAATTCCTCTCACATGCTAAAGAATACCTGAACCCTTTTGATTAAACCACTTTAGTTGTTATAATGAGACCATATTTGAAAGTCATCTGTGATTTTTCTGTTCTTACTCTGCAATGACCTTGGCAATGACAAGTTAAAAATAAAATGTATGCAAATTTTATAATGGAGAATGCAAGCATCGATCCCGCTACCTCTAGCATGCTAAGCGAGCGCTTTACTATTTGAGCTAATTCCCCTGTGTGTTTAATCTGCATAACATGAAAAAAGTAACCTTACTGCGTTCCACACTTTATTTGAAGTCCAATTGCCCATAACAGTGTTCAGTTTACTCCTAACTTATGCCTTACCTCCACTTATGGGATGTTTTACATTTCAGGTTGGCCTGTTTACTACTCGAATAGGAGTGATATTGCGGTGTGTTCATCTAGACTCATACCCTAGCTAATCTTGAAGTTAAATTTCCCACCAATGAGAAACCAAGGGAGATACCATTTTTGATAGTTATTGCATGTCTAATGCAAGAATAATCACCAGATTATGAGAGTTCAGCAAAAATTACTCATTTTCGCCCAACGTGGGGCTCGAACCCACAACCCTGAGATTAAGAGTCTCATGCTCTACCGACTGAGCTAGCCGGGCTCCCACTTCAAGATGGTATGCAGACTAATCATTTTTTATGAAGGAAATCCATTCCTGGACAATTTTTGGGAGTTATTGCAGGTCTAATGCAAGATTAATCTCCATATTATGAGAGTCAATGCAATATTCAGGCAAAAATTACTTGTTTTCGCCCAACGTGGGGCTCGAACCCACGACCCTGAGATTAAGAGTCTCATGCTCTACCGACTGAGCTAGCTGGGCTCCCTCCTTAAGACAGTATGCAGACCAATCCCTTTTTGTGAAGAAAATCAAATCCTGGATATTCCTCTACTCTTGTTTTGCAGGGAAAGCCAGATTTATACATCCTTCAGAGGACAGAGTGTCAAAAAAAATAAGAGAAAATAAAAATGGAAGTTGTGAGAACTTCATTTTGAGATTGCATAAGAATTCAAATTCCTCTCACATGCTAAAGAATACCTGAACCCTTTTGATTAAACCACTTTAGTTGTTATAATGAGACCATATTTGAAAGCCATCTGTGATTTTTCTGTTCTTACTCTGCAATGACCATGGGCAATGACAAGTTAAAAATAAAATGTATGCAAATTTTATAATGGAGAATGCGGGCATCGATCCCGCTACCTCTTGCATGCTAAGCGAGCGCTCTACCATTTGAGCTAATTCCCCTGTGTTTTTAATCTGCATAACATGAAAAAAGTAACCTTACTGCCTTCCGCACTTTATTTGAAGTCCAATTGCCCATAACAGTGTTAAGTTCACTCCTAATTTATGCCTTACCTCCACTTACGGGATGTTTTACAGTTCAGGTTGGCCTGTTTACTACTCGAATATGAGTGATATTGCGGTGTGTTCATCTAGACTCATACCCCAGCTAATCTTGAAGTTAAATTTCCCACCAATGAGAAACCAAGGGAGATACCATTTCTGATAGTTATTGCATGTCTAATGCAAGAATATTCACCAGATTATGAGAGTCAATGCAATAATCCAGCAAAAATTACTCATTTTCGCCCAACGTGGGGCTCGAACCCACGACCCTGAGATTAAGAGTCTCATGCGCTACCGACTGAGCTAGCCGGGATCCCTCCTTAAGACAGTATGCAGACCAATCCCTTTTTGTGAAGAAAATCAAATCCTGGATATTCCTCTACTCTTGTTTTGCATGGAAAGCCAGATTTATACATCCTTCAGAGGACAGAGTGTCAAAAAAAATAAGAGAAAATGAAAATGGAAGTTGTGAGAACTTCATTTTGAGATTGCATAAGAATTCAAATTCCTCTCACATGCTAAAGAATACCTGAACCCTTTTGATTAAACCACTTTAGTTGTTATAATGAGACCATATTTGAAAGTCATCTGTGATTTTTCTGTTCTTACTCTGCAATGACCTTGGCAATGACAAGTTAAAAATAAAATGTATGCAAATTTTATAATGGAGAATGCAAGCATCGATCCCGCTACCTCTAGCATGCTAAGCGAGCGCTTTACTATTTGAGCTAATTCCCCTGTGTGTTTAATCTGCATAACATGAAAAAAGTAACCTTACTGCGTTCCACACTTTATTTGAAGTCCAATTGCCCATAACAGTGTTCAGTTTACTCCTAACTTATGCCTTACCTCCACTTATGGGATGTTTTACATTTCAGGTTGGCCTGTTTACTACTCGAATAGGAGTGATATTGCGGTGTGTTCATCTAGACTCATACCCTAGCTAATCTTGAAGTTAAATTTCCCACCAATGAGAAACCAAGGGAGATACCATTTTTGATAGTTATTGCATGTCTAATGCAAGAATAATCACCAGATTATGAGAGTTCAGCAAAAATTACTCATTTTCGCCCAACGTGGGGCTCGAACCCACAACCCTGAGATTAAGAGTCTCATGCTCTACCGACTGAGCTAGCCGGGCTCCCACTTCAAGATGGTATGCAGACTAATCATTTTTTATGAAGGAAATCCATTCCTGGACAATTTTTGGGAGTTATTGCAGGTCTAATGCAAGATTAATCTCCATATTATGAGAGTCAATGCAATATTCAGGCAAAAATTACTCGTTTTCGCCCAACGTGGGGCTCGAACTCACGAACCTGAGATTAAGAGTCTCATGCTCTACCGACTGAGCTAGCCGGGCTCCTTCCTTAAGACAGTATGCAGACCAATCCCTTTTTGTGAAGAAAATCAAATCCTGGATATTCCTCTACTCTTGTTTTGCAAGGAAAGCCAGATTTATACATCCTTCAGTGGGCAGAGTGTCAAAAAAATAAGAGAAAATGAAAACGGAAGTTGTGAGAACTTCATTTTGAGATTGCATAAGAATTCAAATTCCTCTCACATGCTAAAGAATACCTGAACCCTTTTGAGTAAACCACTTTAGTTGTTATAATGAGACCATATTTGAAAGCCATCTGTGATTTTTCTGCTCTTACTCTGCAATGACCATGGGCAATGACAAGTTAAAAATAAAATGTATGCAAATTTTATAATGGAGAATGCGGGCATCGATCCCGCTACCTCTTGCATGCTAAGCGACCGCTCTACCATTTGAGCTAATTCCCCTGTGTGTTTAATCTGCATAACATGAAAAAAGTAACCTTACTGCCTTCCGCACTTTATTTGAAGTCCAATTGCCCATAATAGTGTTAAGTTCACTCCTAACTTATGCCTTACCTCCATTTATGGGATGTTTTACAGTTCAGGTTGGCCTGTTTACTACTCGAATATGAGTGATATTGCGGTGCGTTCATCTAGACTCATACCCCAGCTAATCTTGAAGTTAAATTTCCCACCAATGAGAAACCAAGGGAGATACCATTTCTGATAGTTATTGCATGTCTAATGCAAGAATATTCACCAGATTATGAGAGTCAATGCAATAATCCAGCAAAAATTACTCATTTTCGCCCAACGTGGGGCTCGAACCCACGACCCTGAGATTAAGCGTCTCATGCTCTACCGACTGAGCTAGCCGGGCTCCCTCCTTAAGACAGTATGCAGACCAATCCCTTTTTGTGAAGAAAATCAAATCCTGGATATTCCTCTACTCTTGTTTTGCATGGAAAGCCAGATTTATACATCCTTCAGAGGACAGAGTGTCAAAAAAAATAAGAGAAAATGAAAATGGAAGTTGTGAGAACTTCATTTTGAGATTGCATAAGAATTCAAATTCCTCTCACATGCTAAAGAATACCTGAACCCTTTTGATTAAACCACTTTAGTTGTTATAATGAGACCATATTTGAAAGCCATCTGTGATTTTTCTGTTCTTACTCTGCAATGACCTTGGCAATGACAAGTTAAAAATAAAATGTATGCAAATTTTATAATGGGGAATGCAAGCATCGATCCCGCTACCTCTCGCATGCTAAGCAAGCGCTTTACTATTTGAGCTAATTCCCCTGTGTGTTTAATCTGCACAACATGAAAAAAGTAACCTTACTGCGTTCCACACTTTATTTGAAGTCCAATTGCCCATAACAGTGTTCAGTTCACTCCTAACTTATGCCTTACCTCCACTTATGGGATGTTTTACAGTCCAGGTTGGCCTGTTTACTACTCGAATATGAGTGATATTGCGGTGTGTTCATCTAGACTCATACCCTAGCTAATCTTGAAGTTAAATTTTCCACCAATGAGAAACCAAGGGAGATACCATTTTTGATAGTTATTGCATGTCTAATGCAAGAATAATCACCAGATTATGAGAGTCCAGCAAAAATTACTCATTTTCGCCCAACATGGGGCTCGAACCCACAACCCTGAGATTAAGAGTCTCATGCTCTACCGACTGAGCTAGCCGGGCTCCCACTTCAAGATGGTATGCAGACTAATCATTTTTTATGAAGGAAATCCATTCCTGGACAATTTTTGGGAGTTATTGCAGGTCTAATGCAAGATTAATCTCCATATTATGAGAGTCAATGCAATATTCAGGCAAAAATTACTCGTTTTCGCCCAACGTGGGGCTCGAACCCAAGACCCTGAGATTAAGAGTCTCATGCTCTACCGACTGAGCTAGCCGGGCTCCTTCCTTAAGACAGTATGCAGACCAATCCCTTTTTGTGAAGAAAATCAAATCCTGGATATTCCTCTACTCTTGTTTTGCAAGGAAAGCCAGATTTATACATCCTTCAGAGGGCAGAGTGTCAAAAAAAATAAGAGAAAATGAAAACGGAAGTTGTGAGAACTTCATTTTGAGATTGCGTAAGAATTCAAATTCCTCTCACATGCTAAAGAATACCTGAACCCTTTTGAGTAAACCACTTTAGTTGTTATAATGAGACCATATTTGAAAGCCATCTGTGATTTTTCTGTTCTTACTCTGCAATGACCATGGGCAATGACAAGTTAAAAATAAAATGTATGCACATTTTATAATGGAGAATGCGGGCATCGATCCCGCTACCTCTTGCATGCTAAGCGAGCGCTCTACCATTTGAGCTAATTCCCCTGTGTGTTTAATCTGCATAACATGAAAAAAGTAACCTTACTGCCTTCCGCACTTTATTTGAAGTCCAATTGCCCATAACAGTGTTAAGTTCACTCCTAATTTATGCCTTACCTCCACTTATGGGATGTTTTACAGTTCAGGTTGGCCTGTTTACTACTCGAATATGAGTGATATTGCGGTGTGTTCATCTAGACTCATACCCCAGCTAATCTTGAAGTTAAATTTCCCACCAATGAGAAACCAAGGGAGATACCATTTCTGATAGTTATTGCATGTCTAATGCAAGTATATTCACCAGATTATGAGAGTCAATGCAATAATCCAGCAAAAATTACTCATTTTCGCCCAACGTGGGGCTCGAACCCACGACCCTGAGATTAAGAGTCTCATGCTCTACCGACTGAGCTAGCCGGGCTCCCTCCTTAAGGCAGTATGCAGACCAATCCCTTTTTGTGAAAAAAATCAAATCCTGGATATTCCTCTACTCTTGTTTTGCAAGGAAAGCCAGATTTATACATCCTTCAGAGGACAGAGTGTCAAAAAAAATAAGAGAAAATGAAAATGGAAGTTGTGAGACCTTCATTTTGAGATTGCATAAGAATTCAAATTCCTCTCACATGCTAAAGAATACCTGAACCCTTTTGATTAAACCACTTTAGTTGTTATAATGAGACCATATTTGAAAGCCATCTGTGATTTTTCTGTTCTTACTCTGCAATGACCTTGGCAATGACAAGTTAAAAATAAAATGTATGCAAATTTTATAATGGAGAATGCGGGCATCGATCCCCCTACCTCTCGCATGCTAAGCGAGCGCCCTACCATTCGAGCTAATTCACCTGTGTGTTTAATCTGCATAACATGAAAAAAGTTACCTCACTGCCTTCCACACTTTATTTGAAGTCCAATTGCCCATAACAGTGTTCAGTTCACTCCTAACTTATGCCTTACCTCCACTTATGGGATGTTTTACAGTTCAGGTTGGCCTGTTTACTACTTGAATATGAGTGATATTGTGGTGTGTTCATCTAGACTCATACCCTACCTAATCTTGAAGTTAAATTTCCCACCAATGAGAAACCAAGGGAGATACCATTTTTGATAGTTATTGCATGTCTAATGCAAGAATAATCACCAGATTATGAGAGTCCAGCAAAAATTACTAATTTTCGCCCAACGTGGAGCTCGAACCCACGACCCTGAGATTAAGAGTCTCATGCTCTACCGACTGAGCTAGCCGGGGTCCCACTTCAAGATGGTATGCAGACTAATCATTTTTTATGAAAGAAATCCATTCCTGGACAATTTTTGGGAGTTATTGCAGGTCTAATGCAAGATTAATCTCCATATTATGAGAGTCAATGCAATATTCAGGCAAAAATTACTCGTTTTCGCCCAACGTGGGGTTCGAACTCACGAACCTGAGATTAAGAGTCTCATGCTCTACCGACTGAGCTAGCCGGGCTCCTTCCTTAAGACAGTATGCAGACCAATCCCTTTTTGTGAAGAAAATCAAATCCTGGATATTCCTCTACTCTTGTTTTGCAAGGAAAGCCAGATTTATACATCCTTCAGTGGGCAGAGTGTCAAAAAAATAAGAGAAAATGAAAACGGAAGTTGTGAGAACTTCATTTTGAGATTGCATAAGAATTCAAATTCCTCTCACATGCTAAAGAATACCTGAACCCTTTTGAGTAAACCACTTTAGTTGTTATAATGAGACCATATTTGAAAGCCATCTGTGATTTTTCTGCTCTTACTCTGCAATGACCATGGGCAATGACAAGTTAAAAATAAAATGTATGCAAATTTTATAATGGAGAATGCGGGCATCGATCCCGCTACCTCTTGCATGCTAAGCGAGCGCTCTACCATTTGAGCTAATTCCCCTGTGTGTTTAATCTGCATAACATGAAAAAAGTAACCTTACTGCCTTCCGCACTTTATTTGAAGTCCAATTGCCCATAATAGTGTTAAGTTCACTCCTAACTTATGCCTTACCTCCATTTATGGGATGTTTTACAGTTCAGGTTGGCCTGTTTACTACTCGAATATGAGTGATATTGCGGTGCGTTCATCTAGACTCATACCCCAGCTAATCTTGAAGTTAAATTTCCCACCAATGAGAAACCAAGGGAGATACCATTTCTGATAGTTATTGCATGTCTAATGCAAGAATATTCACCAGATTATGAGAGTCAATGCAATAATCCAGCAAAAATTACTCATTTTCGCCCAACGTGGGGCTCGAACCCACGACCCTGAGATTAAGAGTCTCATGCTCTACCGACTGAGCTAGCCGGGCTCCCTCCTTAAGACAGTATGCAGACCAATCCCTTTTTGTGAAGAAAATCAAATCCTGGATATTCCTCTACTCTTGTTTTGCATGGAAAGCCAGATTTATACATCCTTCAGAGGACAGAGTTTCAAAATAAATAAGAGAAAATGAAAATGGAAGTTGTGAGAACTTCATTTTGAGATTGCATAAGAATTCAAATTCCTCTCACATGCTAAAGAATACCTGAACCCTTTTGATTAAACCACTTTAGTTGTTATAATGAGACCATATTTGAAAGCCATCTGTGATTTTTCTGTTCTTACTCTGCAATGACCTTGGCAATGACAAGTTAAAAATAAAATGTATGCAAATTTTATAATGGAGAATGCGGGCATCGATCCCGCTACCTCTCGCATGGTAAGGGAGCGCTTTACTATTTGAGCTAATTCCCCTGTGTATTTAATCTGTATAACATGAAAAAAGTAACCTTACTGTGTTCCACACTTTATTTGAAGTCCAATTGCCCATAACAGTGTTCAGTTCACTCCTAACTTATGTCTTACCTCCACTTATGGGATGTTTTACAGTTCAGGTTGGCCTGTTTACTACTCGAATATGAGTGATATTGCGGTGTGTTCATCTAGACTCATACCCTAGCTAATCTTGAAGTTAAATTTCCCACCAATGAGAAACCAAGGGAGATACCATTTCTGATAGTTATTGCATGTCTAATGCAAGAATATTCACCAGATTATGAGAGTCAATGCAATAGTCCAGCAAAAATTACTCATTTTCGCCCAACGTGGGGCTCGAACCCACGACCCTGAGATTAAGAGTCTCATGCTCTACCGACTGAGCTAGCCGGGCTCCCACTTCAGGATGGTATGCAGACTAATCATTTTTTATGAAGGAAATCCATTCCTGGACAATTTTTGGGAGTTATTGCAGGTCTAATGCAAGATTAATCTCCATATTATGAGAGTCAATGCAATATTCAGACAAAAATTACTCGTTTTCGCCCAACATGGGGCTCGAACCCACAACCCTGAGATTAAGAGTCTCATGCTCTACCGACTGAGCTAGCCGGGCTTCCTCCTTAAGACAGTATGCAGACCAATCCCTTTTTGTGAAAAAAATCAAATCCTGGATATTCCTCTACTCTTGTTTTGCAAGGAAAGCCAGATTTATACATCCTTCAGAGGACAGAGTGTCAAAAAAAAATAAGAGAAAATGAAAACGGAAGTTGTGAGAACTTCATTTTGAGATTGCATAAGAATTCAAATTCCTCTCACATGCTAAAGAATACCTGAACCCTTTTGATTAAACCACTTTAGTTGTTATAATGAGACCATATTTGAAAGCCATCTGTGATTTTTCTGTTCTTACTCTGCAATGACCTTGGCAATGACAAGTTAAAAATAAAATGTATGCAAATTTTATAATGGAGAATGCGGACATCGATCCCGCTACCTCTCGCATGCTAAGCGAGCGCTCTACCATTTGAGCTAATTCCCCTGTGTGTTTAATCTGCATAACATGAAAAAGGTAACCTCACTGCCTTCCACACTTTATTTGAAGTCCAATTGCCCATAACAGTGTTCAGTTCACTCCTAACTTATGCCTTACCTCCACTTATGGGATGTTTTACAGTTCAGGTTGGCCTGTTTACTACTCGAATATGAGTGATATTGCGGTGTGTTCATCTAGACTCATACCCCAGCTAATCTTGAAGTTAAATTTCCCACCAATGAGAAACCAAGGGAGATACCATTTCTGATAGTTATTGCATGTCTAATGCAAGAATATTCACCAGATTATGAGAGTCAATGCAATAATCCAGCAAAAATTACTCATTTTCGCCCAACGTGGGGCTCGAACCCACGACCCTGAGATTAAGAGTCTCATGCTCTACCGACTGAGCTAGCCGGGATCCCTCCTTAAGAAAGTATGCAGACCAATCCCTTTTTGTGAAGAAAATCAAATCCTGGATATTCCTCTTCTCTTGTTTTGCATGGAAAGCCAGATTTATACATCCTTCAGAGGACAGAGTGTCAAAAAAAATAAGAGAAAATGAAAATGGAAGTTGTGAGAACTTCATTTTGAGATTGCATAAGAATTCAAATTCCTCTCACATGCTAAAGAATACCTGAACCCTTTTGATTAAACCACTTTAGTTGTTATAATGAGACCATATTTGAAAGCCATCTGTGATTTTTCTGTTCTTACTCTGCAATGACCTTGGCAATGACAAGTTAAAAATAAAATGTATGCAAATTTTATAATGGAGAATGCGGGCATCGATCCCGCTACCTCTCGCATGCTAAGCGAGCGCTTTACTATTTGAGCTAATTCCCCTGTGTGTTTAATCTGTATAACATGAAAAAAGTAACCTTACTGTGTTCCACACTTTATTTGAAGTCCAATTGCCCATAACAGTGTTCAGTTCACTCCTAACTTATGTCTTACCTCCACTTATGGGATGTTTTACAGTTCAGGTTGGCCTGTTTACTACTCGAATATGAGTGATATTGCGGTGTGTTCATCTAGACTCATACCCTAGCTAATCTTGAAGTTAAATTTCCCACCAATGAGAAACCAAGGGAGATACCATTTCTGATAGTTATTGCATGTCTAATGCAAGAATATTCACCAGATTATGAGAGTCAATGCAATAGTCCAGGAAAAATTACTCATTTTTGCCCAAAGTGGGGCTCAAACCCACGACCCTGAGATTAAGAGTCTCATGCTCTACCGACTGAGCTAGCCAGGCTCCCATTTCAAGATGGTATGCAGACTAATCATTTTTTATGAAGGAAATCCATTCCTGGACAATTTTTGGGAGTTATTGCAGGTCTAATGCAAGATTAATCTCCATATTATGAGAGTCAATGCAATATTCAGGCAAAAATTACTCGTTTTCGCCCAACGTGGGGCTCGAACCCACGACCCTAAGATTAAGAGTCTCATGCTCTACCGACTGAGCTAGCCGGCCTCCCTCCTTAAGACAGTATGCAGACCAATCCCTTTTTGTGAAGAAAATCAAATCCTGGATATTCCTCTACTCTTGTTTTGCATGGAAAGCCAGATTTAGACATCCTTCAGAGGACAGAGTGTCAAAAAAATAAGAGAAAATGAAAATGGAAGTTGTGAGAACTCCATTTTGAGATTGCATAAGAATTCAAATTCCTCTCACATGCTAAAGAATACCTGAACCCTTTTGATTAAACCACTTTAGTTGTAATAATGAGACCATATTTGAAAGCCATCTGTGATTTTTCTGTTCTTACTCTGCAATGACCTTGGCAATGACAAGTTAAAAATAAAATGTATGCAAATTTTATAATGGAGAATGCGGGCATCGAGCCCGCTACCTCTCGCATGCTAAGTGAGCGCTCTACCATTTGAGCTAATTCCACTGTGTGTTTAATCTGCATAACATGAAAAAAGTAACCTTACTGCCTTCCACACTTTATTTGAAGTCCAATTGCCCATAACAGTGTTCAGTTCACTCCTAACTTATGCCTTACCTCCACTTATGGGATGTTTTACAGTTCAGGATGGCCTGTTTACTACTCGAATATGAGTGATATTGCGGTGTGTTCATCTAGACTCATACCCCAGCTAATCTTGAAGTTAAATTTCCCACCAATGAGAAACCAAGGGAGATACCATTTCTGATAGTTATTGCATGTCTAATGCAAGAATATTCACCAGATTATGAGAGTCAATGCAATAATCCAGCAAAAATTACTCATTTTCGCCCAACGTGGGGCTCGAACCCACGACCCTGAGATTAAGAGTCTCATGCTCTACCGACTCAGCTAGCCGGGATCCCTCCTTAAGAAAGTATGCAGACCAATCCCTTTTTGTGAAGAAAATCAAATCCTGGATATTCCTCTTCTCTTGTTTTGCATGGAAAGCCAGATTTATACATCCTTCAGAGGACAGAGTGTCAAAAAAAATGAGAAAATGAAAATGGAAGTTGTAAGAACTTCATTTTGAGATTGCATAAGAATTCAAATTCCTCTCACATGCTAAAGAATACCTGAACCCTTTTGATTAAACCACTTTAGTTGTTATAATGAGACCATATTTGAAAGCCATCTGTGATTTTTCTGTTCTTACTCTGCAATGACCATGGGCAATGACAAGTTAAAAATAAAATGTATGCAAATTTTATAATGGAGAATGCGGGCATCGATCCGGCTACCTCTTGAATGCTAAGCGAGCGCTCTACCATTTGAGCTAATTCCCCTGTGTGTATAATCTGCATAACATGAAAAAAGTAAACTTACTGCCTTCCGCACTTTATTTGAAGTCCAATTGCCCATAACAGTGTTAAGTTCACTCCTAATTTATGCCTTACCTCCACTTATGGGATGTTTTACAGTTCAGGTTGGCCTGTTTACTACTCGAATATGAGTGATATTGCGGTGTGTTCATCTAGACTCATACCCCAGCTAATCTTGAAGTTAAATTTCCCACCAATGAGAAACCAAGGGAGATACCATTTCTGATAGTTATTGCATGTCTAATGCAAGAATATTCACCAGATTATGAGAGTCAATGCAATAATCCAGCAAAAATTACTCATTTTAGCCCAACTGTAAAACAGGAGCCCAGATTACTACCGATGCCCAGGCCGCTGGCGCAAACCGCCTCTTAGTTCCCTTGTTGAACAGTTACCAAATAAAGAGACGGGCGCTGGGAGCAGGAATCAAGAACAGAGTTTATTTCTCATGAGGAGAGCCAGTCATTTCGGACACGAAACACAGTGTCGTTCGGGAGTTGCTCTAACAAGTGAGCTGAGACTCCGTCTTTTATACTTTACAAAACACTTGGCATTACAATCATGATATTGTGTAACAAGGAAAATACAACCCCATGATCCTCGTGTCAATCCTACCCCACATGTGTTCACAATAGGGACCCTTGACCTGCTGATAAGAGGGGAGAGCAATCACGCAGCTGAGTGTTCCGTCAACAGTTTAGGATGTGTGCGCCTGATCATAGCCCAGGGGGTGGGGTAGCCAGGATCAATAGTGGGTCCTTTGAAGAGGAGTGACTTCATACAATAAGGGCAGTAAATGGTATCTCCTGGCTCGGGCGATGGCCTCGGACATGTGTGGTCAGCCGGACTCGGGGGAAGGGGTCATCAAAGGAGTGGTATTCATGCCGCGTGGACAATCGAGCGCGGAGGGAAGGCTTGTCAACAGAGGGGCATTCATGGAAGGAAAGGAGGTGTTGGTCAGGCGCGGCCGTGGCTCCCAAGGACAGGGTCTTGCAGAAGAAGAAGGTTTATGACTTGCCCATGTGAGGAGAAAGGAGGGGGGGGGGAGCCAGGGTGGACACAGGGACAGAGTCACAGAGAGAGAGAGAGAGGGAGAGAGAGATCTTATGACCCGTACATGAGAGAGCGGGGGCAGTCAGGTGCAGCTGGGGAGGGCTATGTCAGCTAAGGCGAAGGATGCCTCTTCAAGAGGGAAGGGGGGGTTTGTGCGGGTCTAGCAGAAGGGTTGCCTTTCACAGCAGGGTCGCGCAGAGGGAGAGGGTTTCATGGCCTATGCATGAGAGAGGGGGTTTAAGATACGCGCAGGAGGGAAGTCGGGCATTCCAATGGGTAAAAGGCCATGGTGCCTAGAATGGCTGTACATATGCATATGGGTACGGGCTCTTACTGGCAGAGTGATACGGTCAATAATTTACGGTATTCATGGTGCTCACAGGGAGAGGAGTGGGAGAAGAAGGGAAATGAATGCTGTTTATGTACATCAATTTCTTCAATTTCCACAGTCGCCCCTTTTTACATTACAGCGTTCATTTTTGCAATTGATGGGGTTACAGATAGACAGGCATCGTTGAAGAATTAGCATTCGTTGATACTAACATTTGGCGTACAATCATAGACAGTTGAGGTGATGGGCAGAATGCAGCACATAGGAAATTGCATTTTGTTGAGTTCCTAACAATTAAGCGCACTACATAGCATAAATGTTTCTGACTTAAAAAATGTGACCAATGAACAGTTTTGACCAAGTAGTTGAGAGCGGAATTCAGTTCAATACACAAGATTTCTTCGTCACAGTGTCTTTTTATCAGTGAGCCATCACTGGTAGGCTCTAGTCCGTGTACTTTCGTTGGCGCTGTTGAGCACCGGCGGTGGAGCTATAGGTCCAGCTCGGTTCTATCCTTACGCGTTGCAGGGTGCGGTCACTCCTCTGCTGTTAGACCACAGTCCTGTTCCCTAAACAATCCGTTTGGCGGCGCCTTATGCTCGGCACCTATATTTCCGTGGCAACACCCTATTCCCACTTGAATGCAGTTCTTCCCTTTGGCAAAAAAGTCACGTGGAAAAGAGGGTGAGTGTGGTTCAAATAGTCGATAGGAGAGAGAGCGGAGTTGGGTCAGAGTTCCTGGGACACACAAAAGGGACCAAGGGAGCAAAGGATAACAAGCAGGCAGGCCCATCAATCGGGCCCAAAGAAGGGGGACAGAGACTCCAGGCACACGTGGGTTAGCAGACGAAGGGCTTCAAGGCGGCCCGTCATTTTTCATTTTCCACGTTGAAATTGCGGTCTCGTCCCGTATCTTGTTGCTCTGCAGCTCCACCTTTGGTCGAGGTCACACGTGTCTCAAGATCTGCAGCCAGGCTGTACGTCACGTCTGACCCTTCTCCTGGTGATCGTGAATCTTTGAATAGGTACAAAACAAGGTTTTAGAGAAATGGCAAAAGAAGATATCTACGTATGTGAATTCCTCCCTCAATTCTACGCATTTGGGAGATACGCTCATCGGTCACAGTCAGAGGTCTATTACCAAGCAGTGCATATGTCGGCATTCTTATTGAGTTCATGCCAAGTTTATTCATCATCTATATATGCCACATATAGAGAAAAGTCAGACTCTTATCAACTGTTCATTTCATCAAATTCAACATTTCGGAACTTCCAGGGAGACCCGTCTTTCTAACCTTAGCCTTAACAGTTCTAGCATTTTCCTTCAAGGCTGGCTAACCTTTTCAAACAGGGCGGGGGTGCCATCATCGAGAGTCAGGTAAAACAAGGTTTTCTCGAGGGACGACAGTTACTCCTGGTCATCATGTTTATATCCGGGACAACAGCTGGGGTCTATCAGAATGGGGCGGGGATGCTTCGGGCGCTCGCGCTTGGGTGAAGAAGGGGGTGGGGCAATCTGGGCGTTTTGGGGGTCAATCTAGACGTTGGCGTTCGTCTCTTGAAGAACAGAAATGAGGTGCCATTGACATACAGTTCCCCTATAAATGGCCAGATCTGGGGGACCTTAGTCGTCTTACCTGTCCTTTCCTTCTCAGCCAATTCAAGTTCATTCATTTTGCAGAAAGGAGCGGTAGTAATATGGCGAGATACAATCATTTTAGTTTCGGTCAATTTCGCTGAACACCTTTGCGTTCAATAAGTATCCAATCAAAAATGGTGCCGGTGGGGCACAATTTTACCACAAAGAGGGAGAGAAAATAGGGAGACTCTCATAGAGAGTGAGAGTCGTCCGCAATCTAAACGGGCCATTCGGTACACGTATGACATGTAGAGAGAGAGAGAGAGAGATAAGGGGGTGGTGAGAGAGAGAGAGATAAGGGGGTGGTGAGAGAGAGAGAGAGAGAGAGAGAGAGAGAGAGAGGGACGTGTACGAAAATAGGTCATTTAGTGCGCTCACAATCACAGAACAGTAGAGGTCAGGTAACACGCAAATACAGACAGAGGGAAGACATAAATCCGTACATCACATACACACAAACTCAGACAAGGAAGACAGCACATGTATTTACATATATATAAGACATTCACGACAAAACAGAAAACAACAGGTGGCCAACAAAATCCATATTATATCCTACGTATCTTTACTATCCTATTTATCTACGTGCTTAGCTCTTTCTACCCTTCCCTCCTTTTCCTTCTCGCTTGTTATCTCTGCGAGCGTTCTCAATTGCCAATACTTACACCTCGGTTAGTCGATCAGAAATTAACCTGGTCGCGCTATTTACCCATGGTTGGATCTTAAACCATTTTTCAGTTCCTTCCTTTGGTGGGAAGTTCTCCAGGCTGAGGCAACGGCAAGTATTGATCGGGAGAACAGTCGGACAGCTTGGCTATATCTATAAGAGTGTGAGAAAGGGGGCAGTGCATTTTGAACATCAGCAACATTTCTAACTTCCCAGACGGGTGGTGCCGTGGTAACCCTTACCCACATATTTTTCTTTGTCCTTTCCCTACCTAGTCAAATGTCTAGTTACATTATCTAACGTGTTATTTCTAGTCAATTTTCGTCATACAGTACCCGTCCAGTTTCTATGTCAGTCCATCCTCCCAGTCGCTATGTTCTAAGGAGGAACAGTCAGGTTTAAGTCTACGTCTTTTAAAAAACTTATCGTTATAAGGACTATGCACATATTCCCTCCTTCCCTTTTCGTCGGTGGTTCGACCATCGCTCTCCCACACTTCAGCCGACGTTCTGACGTGACCTGCAGAAGGGAGGAGAAAGAAGGGGTGGGGGGGGCAGCATTCAAAGCACATCAGCATGCAGTAGTCCGAAAATGTTTTTTACCTACCACATACTCAACCTATCTCCACGTACTGCATTTCGTTACCATCTCGGCGTTTAAGCCCAGAGGGACCAGTAATGTCAGATAGATAACCATTGACGATCTGCGTATCTACATGAGTTATTTGGTCGCAACCCCTTTTGTTGGGTGCAAGGGTGGCGGCCAGGTGGCATTTCTGTGGTGTCGTTTTAAGGGCGTCTAAAACACTTTTCCGGCTGCCTGTGACACATAATGTAGCTGCTAAATATCTGGTCCTTTTTAACCTTCATCTTTCATCATACTTATTCTTCGCTCACAGTAGAAAAACATCCAAAACTCATTAATGCAACCGCTACAACCATGCTTTCTTTTTCAAAATACTTTTAATAAAAAAAAGCGTTGATGTATAAATACAGGCCTACGACCCAGTGGACCGGCCACGAAGCAGATTGAAACTGTACATAAGAAGAACGAAGTTGGTGGCAGTTCATTGCATAAAGTGCAGCAGTGCAATAAAATCGTATTAAACTTCCCTACAGAGCAAGCATGATGCATGTCAAGAATTCAGTTTTAATTAATTCATAAATTCATTATCCAATGCTCATTCTTTATCTAAATTACACCATTTCATTTTCCACATCATAATCAGTACCCACCCTAAGTCAGTTCTTTGTTCGAGCACATGCTCAATATCCTTCATATCTACTTTCATTATCCAAAGACTGCATACATATCTCGGGACAAAAAGCTGTGCGGTCAGGATGCAACAAAGTTTATTCAAAAAGTCTCATTTTGTGTCGGCGCCATTTTGGGCGAGGTCAGGCTGGTTCCAGCATAGTCAGAATGTCTCCAATGACTCGTGGTTGGACCACAACCTTCCGTTGGTAGTTCAAAAAGTTTTTTTTTTTTTTTTTTTGCACAATGTGATAACAGTCTAACAATAGTCAAAGAGTGGGGAGGGCGCCAACAATTTTTCCTACCGGGTTATTCTGGTGTTCCTCCGGAACTGAACAAGTCTGTGCCGTGGCTGCGTTTTAGCCATTTCCAAATCGAGGCTGGCGCCGGCAGGAGTGCACCGATGTCGTGGTTCCCAGTGAGGGGGGCGGGGGCACCCATGCGGAGGGATCGGGGTGCCCCCCGGCTCTCATAGAATCTTCAAAGTTGAGGAGAGAAGGCATGGGGCGTGTGCCCGTCCTGGGCAAAAGACCGCTTTTTGATGTTGACCCTCTTTAAGTAAGAGCATTGGGGTGTCGCTGGAAGCCTCCACCTGGAGGGAGGTGGGGGAGGCTCGTTCGCGTCACCTCCCCCTTCCAGCGACCCCGCGCAGTTCTTCAGCTCCAGCGCTTCGGTATGGGCCGTGCCGGCCATTGGAGATGGGGGGGGGGTCGGTGGCTGAGGCAAGACATCCCCCCCTTTGACATGTGGCGGGACTACCTGCAACTGTCAGGCGTTGGGTGTAGTTGCGGCCATTATAGCACAAAGAAATGCCGCCATCCTCGCTTTGGCTTCGGCCTTCGACGAAAGCCGGATCAGGTGAGAGAGAGGGGTGGTCGGTGGCCGAGGCAAGACAGCCCCCTCTCTCCCCGTGGCCTGCAGGGCGGCAGAAGAGGAGAGATGGAGAGGTCCTTATCATTCTTTGGGCCGCCTGCCCAACAGCATCTCCTACTGACCGCGGCCAGGCGAGCCCCGCATGCCTCGAGGCCTCGCCCTCCGGATGGGCGTAACCGCGGACCTGTTGCACTTCGGGAGCTTCCGGAATGGGGGTAGGTACCTATTGAATTGTTTCTATTTCATGTGACCGTTATTTGGGCGTGGTGGGCAATGAGGCAGACATGTTTGGAGCAGCAGTAGGCAGTGGAGTCTAACTACCTCGTGGCTGCCTTGCTGTCGATTTTTCGCCATTTTATATTTCTTATTACGAACTATTTCTAATGTTTCTTATTTTTAGTGAAGTCAAAAGCTCATCAGGGGGTTACTGACTTAGCCCGATTTCTTTTTATTTTACCTTCTTTTCCTTAGCGTGTTTCGAGCTAAAGTTTTCTGTTAGTAGGGAACGGTGATCACTTCATATTTTTATGTGTCCTTTTCACTAGGGGGTACTTCTGGACGGACCAGGCGAGTTCCCTCCAATAAATGGTCCGGGTTGGAACTAGATTATCGATCAAAGGGGAACATATATTCCTTCATTAGGGTATCATCCTGGACGGACCAAGCGATGTACTTCCACTTACTAGGGTAGCCTCCTGGACGGACCAGATGGTCTACTTCCACTAAATGGCCCATGAGCGGGGAGCATATGTTCTCCATAAGGGTAGTCTCCTGGGCGGACCATGCGAGCTACCCCCCAAATAACCAATCAGTGGGGAGTGGGTAGGACTGACGAATTCACAAAGGGGCATAACCTACCCTTTACTACTTGCAAAGACTAGATAGAATATTTCTACTCCACGTTGTTTGCAGGCAGAAAATACCTCAAACGAAACAATTCCTGGAACAACAATGTCCAGGCAACCAATCAATCAGTGGGGAGAAAAACAGGCATGACGGATTACAACGGGGACAAACGTCTGCATTACCTGCCCTTCGCTATCCAGAAAGTAAGACAGAATATTTCTACTCGTCTCAGTTTGTAGACAGGGAAGATCTCAAAGAGCAATAATCGATTATTAATCGATTTCAAACAATCAGTGGGGAGAAAAGTAGGCATGACGGATTACAACGGGGACAAAAGTCTGCATTACCTACTCTTCTCTATCTGCAAAGAGGGACGACGTTCCTATTCGCCACTGTTTGCAAACAGAGAATGTCTCGTTCTCCAGAAGAGAACCAATATGTCAAGTAGCATTCAAAGCTAAATGAACCAATGCCAACAATATCAGTATACAAATACCGATTCCAATACAATCAATCAATCAATCAATCAGGTGGATAGAACCACCCTACCAATCAGGCGTAAAAAACACCCTACTTAATCTTACCCGGACCGGACCATACGGATAGTTCTTCGTGTTCCTCCTCCAGCGCCCGATCGTTCTCTTACTCCATGTAGCATTCCTGTGGGATTCCAGTCAGGACAATAGGTCACTCGAGAGAGGTCCGTTCAGAATTGGTGAAGTTCTTTCGATCGGCAGCCGGGCGAGGGCCCTCTCAAGGCAGGTATACTCCGATCATTTTAGATGTTCACTTCTTCGTCTGGATCTCTCTTACCGAACCTTATGTCACTGATGGACCCCGCGTTGGGACGCCAATTGTAAAACAGGAGCCCAGATTACTACCGATGCCCAGGCCGCTGGCGCAAACCGCCTCTTAGTTCCCATGTTGAACAGTTACCAAATAAAGAGACGGGCGCTGGAAGCAGGAATCAAGAACAGAGTTTATTTCTCATGAGGAGAGCCAGTCATTTCGGACACGAAACACAGTGTCGTTCGGGAGTTGCTCTAACAAGTGAGCTGAGACTCCGTCTTTTATACTTTACAAAACACTTGGCATTACAATCATGATATTGTGTAACAAGGAAAATACAACCCCATGATCCTCGTGTCAATCCTACCCTACATGTGTTCACAATAGGGACCCTTGACCTGCTGATAAGAGGGGAGGGCAATCACGCAGCTGAGTGTTCCGTCAACAGTTTAGGATGTGTGCGCCTGATCATAGCCCAGGGGGTGGGGTGGCCAGGATCAATAGTGGGTCCTTTGAAGAGGAGTGACTTCATACAATAAGGGCAGTAAATGGTATCTCCTGGCTCGGGGGATGGCCTCGGACATGTGTGGTCAGCCGGACTCGGGGGAAGGGGTCATCAAAGGAGTGGTATTCATGCCGCGTGGACAATCAAGCGCGGAGGGAAGGCTTGTCAACAGAGGGGCATTCATGGAAGGAAAGGAGGTGTTGGTCAGGCGCGGCCGTGGCTCCCAAGGACAGGGTCTTGCAGAAGAAGAAGGTTTATGACTTGCCCATGTGAGGAGAAAGGAGGGGGGGGGGGAGCCAGGGTGGACACAGGGACAGAGTCACAGAGAGAGAGATCTTATGACCCGTACATGAGAGAGCGGGGGCAGTCAGGTGCAGCTGGGGAGGGCTATGTCAGCTAAGGCGAAGGATGCCTCTTCAAGAGGGAAGGGGGGGTTTGTGCGGGTCTAGCAGAAGGGTTGCCTTTCACAGCAGGGTCGCGCAGAGGGAGAGGGTTTCATGGCCTATGCATGAGAGAGGGGGTTTAAGATACGCGCAGGAGGGAAGTCGGGGATTCCAATGGGTAAAAGGCCATGGTGCCTAGAATGGCTGTACATATGCATATGGGTACGGGCTCTTACTGGCAGAGTGATACGGTCAATAATTTACGGTATTCATGGTGCTCACAGGCAGAGGAGTGGGAGAAGAAGGGAAATGAATGCTGTTTATGTACATCAATTTCTTCAATTTCCACACAACGTGGGGCTCGAACCCACAACCCTGAGATTAAGAGTCTCATGCTCTACCGACTGAGCTAGCCGGGATCCCTCCTTAAGAAAGTATGCAGACCAATCCCTTTTTGTGAAGAAAATCAAATCCTGGATATTCCTCTACTCTTGTTTTGCATGGAAAGCCAGATTTATACATCCTTCAGAGGACAGAGTGTCAAAAAAAATAAGAGAAAATGAAAATGGAAGTTGTGAGAACTTCATTTTGAGATTGCATAAGAATTCAAATTCCTCTCACATGCTAAAGAATACCTGAACCCTTTTGATTAAACCACTTTAGTTGTTATAATGAGACCATATTTGAAAGCCATCTGTGATTTTTCTGTTCTTACTCTGCAATGACCTTGGCAATGACAAGTTAAAAATAAAATGTATGCACATTTTATAATGGTGAATGCAAGCATCGATCCCGCTACCTCTCGCATGCTAAGCGAGCGCTTTACTATTTGAGCTAATTCCCCTGTGTGTTTAATCTGCATAACATGAAAAAAGTAACCTTACTGCCTTCCACACTTTATTTGAAGTCCAATTGCCCATAACAGTGTTCAGTTCACTCCTAACTTATGCCTTACCTCCACTTATGGGATGTTTTACAGTTCAGGTTGGCCTGTTTACTACTCGAATATGAGTGATATTGTGGTGTGTTCATCTAGACTCATACCCTAGCTAATCTTGAAGTTAAATTTCCCACCAATGAGAAACCAAGGGAGATACCATTTTTGATAGTTATTGCATGTCTAATGCAAGAATAATCACCAGATTATGAGAGTCCAGCAAAAATTACTCATTTTCGCCGAACGTGGGGCTCGAACCCACGACCCTGAGATTAAGAGTCTCATGCTCTACCGACTGAGCTAGCCGGGCTCCCTCCTTAAGACAGAATGCAGACCAATCCCTTTTTGTGAAGAAAATCAAATCCTGGATATTCCTCTACTCTTGTTTTGCATGGAAAGCCAGATTTATACATCCTTCAGAGGACAGAGTTTCAAAATAAATAAGAGAAAATGAAAATGGAAGTTGTGAGAACTTCATTTTGAGATTGCATAAGAATTCAAATTCCTCTCACATGCTAAAGAATACCTGAACCCTTTTGATTAAACCACTTTAGTTGTTATAATGAGACCATATTTGAAAGCCATCTGTGATTTTTCTGTTCTTACTCTGCAATGACCTTGGCAATGACAAGTTAAAAATAAAATGTATGCAAATTTTATAATGGAGAATGCGGGCATCGATCCCGCTACCTCTCGCATGCTAAGCGAGCGCTTTACTATTTGAGCTAATTCCCCTGTGTGTTTAATCTGTATAACATGAAAAAAGTAACCTTACTGTGTTCCACACTTTATTTGAAGTCCAATTGCCCATAACAGTGTTCAGTTCACTCCTAACTTATGTCTTACCTCCACTTATGGGATGTTTTACAGTTCAGGTTGGCCTGTTTACTACTCGAATATGAGTGATATTGCGGTGTGTTCATCTAGACTCATACCCTAGCTAATCTTGAAGTTAAATTTCCCACCAATGAGAAACCAAGGGAGATACCATTTCTGATAGTTATTGCATGTCTAATGCAAGAATATTCACCAGATTATGAGAGTCAATGCAATAGTCCAGCAAAAATTACTCATTTTTGCCCAAAGTGGGGCTCAAACCCACGACCCTGAGATTAAGAGTCTCATGCTCTACCGACTGAGCTAGCCAGGCTCCCATTTCAAGATGGTATGCAGACTAATCATTTTTTATGAAGGAAATCCATTCCTGGACAATTTTTGGGAGTTATTGCAGGTCTAATGCAAGATTAATCTCCATATTATGAGAGTCAATGCAATATTCAGGCAAAAATTACTCGTTTTCGCCCAACGTGGGGCTCGAACCCACGACCCTGAGATTAAGAGTCTCATGCTCTACCGACTGAGCTAGCCGGCCTCCCTCCTTAAGACAGTATGCAGACCAATCCCTTTTTGTGAAGAAAATCAAATCCTGGATATTCCTCTACTCTTGTTTTGCATGGAAAGCCAGATTTATACATCCTTCAGAGGACAGAGTTTCAAAATAAATAAGAGAAAATGAAAATGGAAGTTGTGAGAACTCCATTTTGAGATTGCATAAGAATTCAAATTCCTCTCACATGCTAAAGAATACCTGAACCCTTTTGATTAAACCACTTTAGTTGTAATAATGAGACCATATTTGAAAGCCATCTGTGATTTTTCTGTTCTTACTCTGCAATGACCTTGGCAATGACAAGTTAAAAATAAAATGTATGCAAATTTTATAATGGAGAATGCGGGCATCGAGCCCGCTACCTCTCGCATGCTAAGCGAGCGCTCTACCATTTGAGCTAATTCCACTGTGTGTTTAATCTGCATAACATGAAAAAAGTAACCTTACTGCCTTCCACACTTTATTTGAAGTCCAATTGCCCATAACAGTGTTCAGTTCACTCCTAACTTATGCCTTACCTCCACTTATGGGATGTTTTACAGTTCAGGATGGCCTGTTTACTACTCGAATATGAGTGATATTGCGGTGTGTTCATCTAGACTCATACCCCAGCTAATCTTGAAGTTAAATTTCCCACCAATGAGAAACCAAGGGAGATACCATTTCTGATAGTTATTGCATGTCTAATGCAAGAATATTCACCAGATTATGAGAGTCAATGCAATAATCCAGCAAAAATTACTCATTTTCGCCCAACGTGGGGCTCGAACCCACGACCCTGAGATTAAGAGTCTCATGCTCTACCGACTGAGCTAGCCGGGATCCCTCCTTACGAAAGTATGCAGACCAATCCCTTTTTGTGAAGAAAATCAAATCCTGGATATTCCTCTTCTCTTGTTTTGCATGGAAAGCCAGATTTATACATCCTTCAGAGGACAGAGTGTCAAAAAAAATGAGAAAATGAAAATGGAAGTTGTAAGAACTTCATTTTGAGATTGCATAAGAATTCAAATTCCTCTCACATGCTAAAGAATACCTGAACCCTTTTGATTAAACCACTTTAGTTGTTATAATGAGACCATATTTGAAAGCCATCTGTGATTTTTCTGTTCTTACTCTGCAATGACCATGGGCAATGACAAGTTAAAAATAAAATGTATGCAAATTTTATAATGGAGAATGCGGGCATCGATCCGGCTACCTCTTGAATGCTAAGCGAGCGCTCTACCATTTGAGCTAATTCCCCTGTGTGTATAATCTGCATAACATGAAAAAAGTAAACTTACTGCCTTCCGCACTTTATTTGAAGTCCAATTGCCCATAACAGTGTTAAGTTCACTCCTAATTTATGCCTTACCTCCACTTATGGGATGTTTTACAGTTCAGGTTGGCCTGTTTACTACTCGAATATGAGTGATATTGCGGTGTGTTCATCTAGACTCATACCCCAGCTAATCTTGAAGTTAAATTTCCCACCAATGAGAAACCAAGGGAGATACCATTTCTGATAGTTATTGCATGTCTAATGCAAGAATATTCACCAGATTATGAGAGTCAATGCAATAATCCAGCAAAAATTACTCATTTTAGCCCAACTGTAAAACAGGAGCCCAGATTACTACCGATGCCCAGGCCGCTGGCGCAAACCGCCTCTTAGTTCCCTTGTTGAACAGTTACCAAATAAAGAGACGGGCGCTGGGAGCAGGAATCAAGAACAGAGTTTATTTCTCATGAGGAGAGCCAGTCATTTCGGACACGAAACACAGTGTCGTTCGGGAGTTGCTCTAACAAGTGAGCTGAGACTCCGTCTTTTATACTTTACAAAACACTTGGCATTACAATCATGATATTGTGTAACAAGGAAAATACAACCCCATGATCCTCGTGTCAATCCTACCCCACATGTGTTCACAATAGGGACCCTTGACCTGCTGATAAGAGGGGAGAGCAATCACGCAGCTGAGTGTTCCGTCAACAGTTTAGGATGTGTGCGCCTGATCATAGCCCAGGGGGTGGGGTAGCCAGGATCAATAGTGGGTCCTTTGAAGAGGAGTGACTTCATACAATAAGGGCAGTAAATGGTATCTCCTGGCTCGGGCGATGGCCTCGGACATGTGTGGTCAGCCGGACTCGGGGGAAGGGGTCATCAAAGGAGTGGTATTCATGCCGCGTGGACAATCGAGCGCGGAGGGAAGGCTTGTCAACAGAGGGGCATTCATGGAAGGAAAGGAGGTGTTGGTCAGGCGCGGCCGTGGCTCCCAAGGACAGGGTCTTGCAGAAGAAGAAGGTTTATGACTTGCCCATGTGAGGAGAAAGGAGGGGGGGGGGAGCCAGGGTGGACACAGGGACAGAGTCACAGAGAGAGAGAGAGAGGGAGAGAGAGATCTTATGACCCGTACATGAGAGAGCGGGGGCAGTCAGGTGCAGCTGGGGAGGGCTATGTCAGCTAAGGCGAAGGATGCCTCTTCAAGAGGGAAGGGGGGGTTTGTGCGGGTCTAGCAGAAGGGTTGCCTTTCACAGCAGGGTCGCGCAGAGGGAGAGGGTTTCATGGCCTATGCATGAGAGAGGGGGTTTAAGATACGCGCAGGAGGGAAGTCGGGCATTCCAATGGGTAAAAGGCCATGGTGCCTAGAATGGCTGTACATATGCATATGGGTACGGGCTCTTACTGGCAGAGTGATACGGTCAATAATTTACGGTATTCATGGTGCTCACAGGGAGAGGAGTGGGAGAAGAAGGGAAATGAATGCTGTTTATGTACATCAATTTCTTCAATTTCCACAGTCGCCCCTTTTTACATTACAGCGTTCATTTTTGCAATTGATGGGGTTACAGATAGACAGGCATCGTTGAAGAATTAGCATTCGTTGATACTAACATTTGGCGTACAATCATAGACAGTTGAGGTGATGGGCAGAATGCAGCACATAGGAAATTGCATTTCGTTGAGTTCCTAACAATTAAGCGCACTACATAGCATAAATGTTTCTGACTTAAAAAATGTGACCAATGAACAGTTTTGACCAAGTAGTTGAGAGCGGAATTCAGTTCAATACACAAGATTTCTTCGTCACAGTGTCTTTTTATCAGTGAGCCATCACTGGTAGGCTCTAGTCCGTGTACTTTCGTTGGCGCTGTTGAGCACCGGCGGTGGAGCTATAGGTCCAGCTCGGTTCTATCCTTACGCGTTGCAGGGTGCGGTCACTCCTCTGCTGTTAGACCACAGTCCTGTTCCCTAAACAATCCGTTTGGCGGCGCCTTATGCTCGGCACCTATATTTCCGTGGCAACACCCTATTCCCACTTGAATGCAGTTCTTCCCTTTGGCAAAAAAGTCACGTGGAAAAGAGGGTGAGTGTGGTTCAAATAGTCGATAGGAGAGAGAGCGGAGTTGGGTCAGAGTTCCTGGGACACACAAAAGGGACCAAGGGAGCAAAGGATAACAAGCAGGCAGGCCCATCAATCGGGCCCAAAGAAGGGGGACAGAGACTCCAGGCACACGTGGGTTAGCAGACGAAGGGCTTCAAGGCGGCCCGTCATTTTTCATTTTCCACGTTGAAATTGCGGTCTCGTCCCGTATCTTGTTGCTCTGCAGCTCCACCTTTGGTCGAGGTCACACGTGTCTCAAGATCTGCAGCCAGGCTGTACGTCACGTCTGACCCTTCTCCTGGTGATCGTGAATCTTTGAATAGGTACAAAACAAGGTTTTAGAGAAATGGCAAAAGAAGATATCTACGTATGTGAATTCCTCCCTCAATTCTACGCATTTGGGAGATACGCTCATCGGTCACAGTCAGAGGTCTATTACCAAGCAGTGCATATGTCGGCATTCTTATTGAGTTCATGCCAAGTTTATTCATCATCTATATATGCCACATATAGAGAAAAGTCAGACTCTTATCAACTGTTCATTTCATCAAATTCAACATTTCGGAACTTCCAGGGAGACCCGTCTTTCTAACCTTAGCCTTAACAGTTCTAGCATTTTCCTTCAAGGCTGGCTAACCTTTTCAAACAGGGCGGGGGTGCCATCATCGAGAGTCAGGTAAAACAAGGTTTTCTCGAGGGACGACAGTTACTCCTGGTCATCATGTTTATATCCGGGACAACAGCTGGGGTCTATCAGAATGGGGCGGGGATGCTTCGGGCGCTCGCGCTTGGGTGAAGAAGGGGGTGGGGCAATCTGGGCGTTTTGGGGGTCAATCTAGACGTTGGCGTTCGTCTCTTGAAGAACAGAAATGAGGTGCCATTGACATACAGTTCCCCTATAAATGGCCAGATCTGGGGGACCTTAGTCGTCTTACCTGTCCTTTCCTTCTCAGCCAATTCAAGTTCATTCATTTTGCAGAAAGGAGAGGTAGTAATATGGCGAGATACAATCATTTTAGTTTCGGTCAATTTCGCTGAACACCTTTGCGTTCAATAAGTATCCAATCAAAAATGGTGCCGGTGGGGCACAATTTTACCACAAAGAGGGAGAGAAAATAGGGAGACTCTCATAGAGAGTGAGAGTCGTCCGCAATCTAAACGGGCCATTCGGTACACGTATGACATGTAGAGAGAGAGAGAGAGAGATAAGGGGGTGGTGAGAGAGAGAGAGATAAGGGGGTGGTGAGAGAGAGAGAGAGAGAGAGAGAGAGAGAGAGAGGGACGTGTACGAAAATAGGTCATTTAGTGCGCTCACAATCACAGAACAGTAGAGGTCAGGTAACACGCAAATACAGACAGAGGGAAGACATAAATCCGTACATCACATACACACAAACTCAGACAAGGAAGACAGCACATGTATTTACATATATATAAGACATTCACGACAAAACAGAAAACAACAGGTGGCCAACAAAATCCATATTATATCCTACGTATCTTTACTATCCTATTTATCTACGTGCTTAGCTCTTTCTACCCTTCCCTCCTTTTCCTTCTCGCTTGTTATCTCTGCGAGCGTTCTCAATTGCCAATACTTACACCTCGGTTAGTCGATCAGAAATTAACCTGGTCGCGCTATTTACCCATGGTTGGATCTTAAACCATTTTTCAGTTCCTTCCTTTGGTGGGAAGTTCTCCAGGCTGAGGCAACGGCAAGTATTGATCGGGAGAACAGTCGGACAGCTTGGCTATATCTATAAGAGTGTGAGAAAGGGGGCAGTGCATTTTGAACATCAGCAACATTTCTAACTTCCCAGACGGGTGGTGCCGTGGTAACCCTTACCCACATATTTTTCTTTGTCCTTTCCCTACCTAGTCAAATGTCTAGTTACATTATCTAACGTGTTATTTCTAGTCAATTTTCGTCATACAGTACCCGTCCAGTTTCTATGTCAGTCCATCCTCCCAGTCGCTATGTTCTAAGGAGGAACAGTCAGGTTTAAGTCTACGTCTTTTAAAAAACTTATCGTTATAAGGACTATGCACATATTCCCTCCTTCCCTTTTCGTCGGTGGTTCGACCATCGCTCTCCCACACTTCAGCCGACGTTCTGACGTGACCTGCAGAAGGGAGGAGAAAGAAGGGGTGGGGGGGGCAGCATTCAAAGCACATCAGCATGCAGTAGTCCGAAAATGTTTTTTACCTACCACATACTCAACCTATCTCCACGTACTGCATTTCGTTACCATCTCGGCGTTTAAGCCCAGAGGGACCAGTAATGTCAGATAGATAACCATTGACGATCTGCGTATCTACATGAGTTATTTGGTCGCAACCCCTTTTGTTGGGTGCAAGGGTGGCGGCCAGGTGGCATTTCTGTGGTGTCGTTTTAAGGGCGTCTAAAACACTTTTCCGGCTGCCTGTGACACATAATGTAGCTGCTAAATATCTGGTCCTTTTTAACCTTCATCTTTCATCATACTTATTCTTCGCTCACAGTAGAAAAACATCCAAAACTCATTAATGCAACCGCTACAACCATGCTTTCTTTTTCAAAATACTTTTAATAAAAAAAAGCGTTGATGTATAAATACAGGCCTACGACCCAGTGGACCGGCCACGAAGCAGATTGAAACTGTACATAAGAAGAACGAAGTTGGTGGCAGTTCATTGCATAAAGTGCAGCAGTGCAATAAAATCGTATTAAACTTCCCTACAGAGCAAGCATGATGCATGTCAAGAATTCAGTTTTAATTAATTCATAAATTCATTATCCAATGCTCATTCTTTATCTAAATTACACCATTTCATTTTCCACATCATAATCAGTACCCACCCTAAGTCAGTTCTTTGTTCGAGCACATGCTCAATATCCTTCATATCTACTTTCATTATCCAAAGACTGCATACATATCTCGGGACAAAAAGCTGTGCGGTCAGGATGCAACAAAGTTTATTCAAAAAGTCTCATTTTGTGTCGGCGCCATTTTGGGCGAGGTCAGGCTGGTTCCAGCATAGTCAGAATGTCTCCAATGACTCGTGGTTGGACCACAACCTTCCGTTGGTAGTTCAAAAAGTTTTTTTTTTTTTTTTTTTGCACAATGTGATAACAGTCTAACAATAGTCAAAGAGTGGGGAGGGCGGCAACAATTTTTCCTACCGGGTTATTCTGGTGTTCCTCCGGAACTGAACAAGTCTGTGCCGTGGCTGCGTTTTAGCCATTTCCAAATCGAGGCTGGCGCCGGCAGGAGTGCACCGATGTCGTGGTTCCCAGTGAGGGGGGCGGGGGCACCCATGCGGAGGGATCGGGGTGCCCCCCGGCTCTCATAGAATCTTCAAAGTTGAGGAGAGAAGGCATGGGGCGTGTGCCCGTCCTGGGCAAAAGACCGCTTTTTGATGTTGACCCTCTTTAAGTAAGAGCATTGGGGTGTCGCTGGAAGCCTCCACCTGGAGGGAGGTGGGGGAGGCTCGTTCGCGTCACCTCCCCCTTCCAGCGACCCCGCGCCGTTCTTCAGCTCCAGCGCTTCGGTGTGGGCCGTGCCGGCCATTGGAGATGGGGGGGGGGGTCGGTGGCTGAGGCAAGACATCCCCCCCTTTGACATGTGGCGGGACTACCTGCAACTGTCAGGCGTTGGGTGTAGTTGCGGCCATTATAGCACAAAGAAATGCCGCCATCCTCGCTTTGGCTTCGGCCTTCGACGAAAGCCGGATCAGGTGAGAGAGAGGGGTGGTCGGTGGCCGAGGCAAGACAGCCCCCTCTCTCCCCGTGGCCTGCAGGGCGGCAGAAGAGGAGAGATGGAGAGGTCCTTATCATTCTTTGGGCCGCCTGCCCAACAGCATCTCCTACTGACCGCGGCCAGGCGAGCCCCGCATGCCTCGAGGCCTCACCCTCCGGATGGGCGTAACCGCGGACCTGTTGCACTTCGGGAGCTTCCGGAATGGGGGTAGGTACCTATTGAATTGTTTCTATTTCATGTGACCGTTATTTGGGCGTGGTGGGCAATGAGGCAGACATGTTTGGAGCAGCAGTAGGCAGTGGAGTCTAACTACCTCGTGGCTGCCTTGCTGTCGATTTTTCGCCATTTTATATTTCTTATTACGAACTATTTCTAATGTTTCTTATTTTTAGTGAAGTCAAAAGCTCATCAGGGGGTTACTGACTTAGCCCGATTTCTTTTTATTTTACCTTCTTTTCCTTAGCGTGTTTCGAGCTAAAGTTTTCTGTTAGTAGGGAACGGTGATCACTTCATATTTTTATGTGTCCTTTTCACTAGGGGGTACTTCTGGACGGACCAGGCGAGTTCCCTCCAATAAATGGTCCGGGTTGGAACTAGATTATCGATCAAAGGGGAACATATATTCCTTCATTAGGGTATCATCCTGGACGGACCAAGCGATGTACTTCCACTTACTAGGGTAGCCTCCTGGACGGACCAGATGGTCTACTTCCACTAAATGGCCCATGAGCGGGGAGCATATGTTCTCCATAAGGGTAGTCTCCTGGGCGGACCATGCGAGCTACCCCCCAAATAACCAATCAGTGGGGAGTGGGTAGGACTGACGAATTCACAAAGGGGCATAACCTACCCTTTACTACTTGCAAAGACTAGATAGAATATTTCTACTCCACGTTGTTTGCAGGCAGAAAATACCTCAAACGAAACAATTCCTGGAACAACAATGTCCAGGCAACCAATCAATCAGTGGGGAGAAAAACAGGCATGACGGATTACAACGGGGACAAACGTCTGCATTACCTGCCCTTCGCTATCCAGAAAGGAAGACAGAATATTTCTACTCGTCCCAGTTTGTAGACAGGGAAGATCTCAAAGAGCAATAATCGATTATTAATCGATTTCAAACAATCAGTGGGGAGAAAAGTAGGCATGACGGATTACAACGGGGACAAAAGTCTGCATTACCTACTCTTCTCTATCTGCAAAGAGGGACGACGTTCCTATTCGCCACTGTTTGCAAACAGAGAATGTCTCGTTCTCCAGAAGAGAACCAATATGTCAAGTAGCATTCAAAGCTACATGAACCAATACCAACAATATCAGTATACAAATACCGATTCCAATACAATCAATCAATCAATCAGGTGGATAGAACCACCCTACCAATCAGGCGTAAAAAACACCCTACTTAATCTTACCCGGACCGGACCATACGGATAGTTCTTCGTGTTCCTCCTCCAGCGCCCGATCGTTCTCTTACTCCATGTAGCATTCCTGTGGGATTCCAGTCAGGACAATAGATCACTCGAGAGAGGTCCGTTCAGAATTGGTGAAGTTCTTTCGATCGGCAGCCGGGCGAGGGCCCTCTCAAGGCAGGTATACTCCGATCATTTTAGATGTTCACTTCTTCGTCTGGATCTCTCTTACCGAACCTTATGTCACTGATGGACCCCGCGTTGGGACGCCAATTGTAAAACAGGAGCCCAGATTACTACCGATGCCCAGGCCGCTGGCGCAAACCGCCTCTTAGTTCCCATGTTGAACAGTTACCAAATAAAGAGACGGGCGCTGGAAGCAGGAATCAAGAACAGAGTTTATTTCTCATGAGGAGAGCCAGTCATTTCGGACACGAAACACAGTGTCGTTCGGGAGTTGCTCTAACAAGTGAGCTGAGACTCCGTCTTTTATACTTTACAAAACACTTGGCATTACAATCATGATATTGTGTAACAAGGAAAATACAACCCCATGATCCTCGTGTCAATCCTACCCTACATGTGTTCACAATAGGGACCCTTGACCTGCTGATAAGAGGGGAGGGCAATCACGCAGCTGAGTGTTCCGTCAACAGTTTAGGATGTGTGCGCCTGATCATAGCCCAGGGGGTGGGGTGGCCAGGATCAATAGTGGGTCCTTTGAAGAGGAGTGACTTCATACAATAAGGGCAGTAAATGGTATTTCCTGGCTCGGGCGATGGCCTCGGACATGTGTGGTCAGCCGGACTCGGGGGAAGGGGTCATCAAAGGAGTGGTATTCATGCCGCGTGGACAATCGAGCGCGGAGGGAAGGCTTGTCAACAGAGGGGCATTCATGGAAGGAAAGGAGGTGTTGGTCAGGCGCGGCCGTGGCTCCCAAGGACAGGGTCTTGCAGAAGAAGAAGGTTTATGACTTGCCCATGTGAGGAGAAAGGAGGGGGGGGGAGCCAGGGTGGACACAGGGACAGAGTCACAGAGAGAGAGAGAGATCTTATGACCCGTACATGAGAGAGCGGGGGCAGTCAGGTGCAGCTGGGGAGGGCTATGTCAGCTAAGGCGAAGGATGCCTCTTCAAGAGGGAAGGGGGGGTTTGTGCGGGTCTAGCAGAAGGGTTGCCTTTCACAGCAGGGTCGCGCAGAGGGAGAGGGTTTCATGGCCTATGCATGAGAGAGGGGGTTTAAGATACGCGCAGGAGGGAAGTCGGGGATTCCAATGGGTAAAAGGCCATGGTGCTTAGAATGGCTGTACATATGCATATGGGTACGGGCTCTTACTGGTAGAGTGATACGGTCAATAATTTACGGTATTCATGGTGCTCACAGGGAGAGGAGTGGGAGAAGAAGGGAAATGAATGCTGTTTATGTACATCAATTTCTTCAATTTCCACACAACGTGGGGCTCGAACCCACGACCCTGAGATTAAGAGTCTCATGCTCTACCGACTGAGCTAGCCGGGATCCCTCCTTAAGAAAGTATGCAGACCAATCCCATTTTGTGAAGAAAATCAAATCCTGGATATTCCTCTACTCTTGTTTTGCATGGAAAACCAGATTTATACATCCTTCAGAGGACAGAGTGTCAAAAAAAATAAGAGAAAATGAAAATGGAAGTTGTGAGAACTTCATTTTGAGATTGCATAAGAATTCAAATTCCTCTCACATGCTAAAGAATACCTGAACCCTTTTGATTAAACCACTTTAGTTGTTATAATGAGACCATATTTGAAAGCCATCTGTGATTTTTCTGTTCTTACTCTGCAATGACCTTGGCAATGACAAGTTAAAAATAAAATGTATGCACATTTTATAATGGTGAATTCAAGCATCGATCCCGCTACCTCTCGCATGCTAAGCGAGCGCTTTACTATTTGAGCTAATTCCCCTGTGTGTTTAATCTGCATAACATGAAAAAAGTAACCTTACTGCCTTCCACACTTTATTTGAAGTCCAATTGCCCATAACAGTGTTCAGTTCACTCCTAACTTATGCCTTACCTCCACTTATGGGATGTTTTACAGTTCAGGTTGGCCTGTTTACTACTCGAATATGAGTGATATTGTGGTGTGTTCATCTAGACTCATACCCTAGCTAATCTTGAAGTTAAATTTCCCACCAATGAGAAACCAAGGGAGATACCATTTTTGATAGTTATTGCATGTCTAATGCAAGAATAATCACCAGATTATGAGAGTCCAGCAAAAATTACTCATTTTCGCCCAACGTGGGGCTCGAACCCACGACCCTGAGATTAAGAGTCTCATGCTCTACCGACTGAGCTAGCCGGGCTCCCACTTCAAGATGGTATGCAGACTAATCATTTTTTATGAAGGAAATCCATTCCTGGACAATTTTTGGGAGTTATTGCAGGTCTAATGCAAGATTAATCTCCATATTATGAGAGTCAATGCAATATTCAGGAAAAAATTACTCGTTTTCGCCCAACGTGGGGCTCAAACCCACGACCCTGTGATTAAGAGTCTCATGCTCTACCGACTGAGCTAGCCGGGCTCCCTCCTTAAGACAGTATGCAGACCAATCCCTTTTTGTGAAAAAAATCAAATCCTGGATATTCCTCTACTCTTGTTTTGCAAGGAAAGCCAGATGTATACATCCTTCAGAGGACAGAGTGTCAAAAAAAATAAGAGAAAATGAAAACGGAAGTTGTGAGAACTTCATTTTGAGATTGCATAAGAATTCAAATTCCGCTCACATGCTAAAGAATACCTGAACCCTTTTGATTAAACCACTTTAGTTGTTATAATGAGACCATATTTGAAAGCCATCTGTGATTTTTCTGTTCTTACTCTTCAATGACCATGGGCAATGACAAGTTAAAAATAAAATGTATGCAAATTTTATAATGGAGAATGCGGGAATCGATCCCGCTACCTCTCGCATGCTAAGCAAGCGCTCTACCATTTGAGCTAATTCCCCTGTGTGTTTAATCTGCATAACATGAAAAAAGTAACCTCACTGCCTTCCACACTTTATTTGAAGTCCAATTGCCCATAACAGTGTTCAGTTCACTCCTAACTTATGCCTTACCTCCACTTATGGGATGTTTTACAGTTCAGGTTGGCCTGTTTACTACTCGAATATGAGTGATATTGTGGTGTGTTCATCTAGACTCATACCCTACCTAATCTTGAAGTTAAATTTCCCACCAATGAGAAACCAAGGGAGATACCATTTTTGATAGTTATTGCATGTCTAATGCAAGAATAATCACCAGATTATGAGAGTCCAGCAAAAATTACTCATTTTCGCCCAACGTGGTGCTCGAACCCACGACCCTGAGATTAAGAGTTTCATGCTCTACCGACTGAGCTAGCCGGGCTCCCACTTCAAGATGGTATGCAGACTAATCATTTTTTATGAAGGAAATCCATTCCTGGACAATTTTTGGGAGTTATTGCAGGTCTAATGCAAGATTAATCTCCATATTATGAGAGTCAATGCAATATTCAGGCAAAAATTACTCGTTTTCGCCCAATGTGGGGCTCGAACCCACGACCCTGAGATTAAGAGTCTCATGCTCTACCGACTGAGCTAGCCGGGCTCCCTCCTTAAGACAGTATGCAGACCAATCCCTTTTTGTGAAGAAAATCAAATCCTGGATATTCCTCTACTCTTGTTTTGCAAGGAAAGCCAGATTTATACATCCTTCAGAGGACAGAGTGTCAAAAAAAATAAGAGAAAATAAAATGGAAGTTGTGAGAACTTCATTTTGAGATTGAATAAGAATTCAAATTTCTCTCACATGCTAAAGAATACCTGAACCCTTTTGATTAAACCACTTTAGTTGTTATAATGAGACCATATTTGAAAGCCATCTGTGATTTTTCTGTTCTTACTCTGCAATGACCATGGGCAATGACAAGTTAAAAATAAAATGTATGCAAATTTTATAATGGAGAATGGAAAGGGGCGACCATTCGGTCCCCCCGAACGTATGGTGGAGTACCACGATCCCCCCGGGAAGCCATCTTGGGCGGGAGGCGAGTCTCGGCTGGTATGCCCGAAGCGGCATAGCCGGGGCGCGCCTTTTTCCCGCCCTGGAATGGGTTGTCCTAGACACTGACGCGGCCGGCCACGCCCTCGGAGGCAGGCGGGGGCGGGTTTACGCCCGCCCGAAGACAGATAAAAGGAGCAACAAGCCAGGAAAGCATCCTCTTGTTCCTGTGCTCTGAAGCTGCACCTCCCCGCTGCACGTGAGCTCGAGACGGAACGAAGAGCCAATTTTGAGCGTCGTAATCTTTCTTTTTGTTTTACAGATATCTTCGTTTGAGAATGCCAGGCAAGAAGGTCGGAAAGCGGGTCGGTACAGATCAGATGCTCTGCATGCTCATAAAGGAGTTAGCCGATTTGAAAAAGCAGATGGCGGCTAAGAACGGGGAGGGAGGACCGAAGCGAGTCATCGGACCAGCTTTGCCAGGAGTAATCCCTGGTGGAAGAGGCAAGAGGTCCAAAAGGGGGGCACTTGGGGGGGAAACCCCGGTTCCCGATACCCCACTCGAGGAGCCAACCCCGGTTCCGAAGGAGGGGCATCCGATCCCCGTAGTGGTCACCCCCGTGACCGGGGAAGATATGCCTCCCGAGTTAGCGGCACAATTGGCAGCGTGGTTGGGAAAGGATAGTGAGGGCACCACGGCTGACGACGCCCGGGCAGTAATGAGACAACTGCGGGAATCTAGAGAGGCTGCGAAGGCACCATCTACTGTTACCCCGCCAGTTCCGGCGGCGGAAAATGCAACAGGCCCAAGTTCCGCGGCAAATGCAGCATCTGGTTCAGGTAAGCGGCCATTGCCGATCGCGGGGGAGGGGTCTGTACCTTCACGAAGGGAGAAGGTGGCTCAGCATGTTCCACTGGAAATTAAGGAAAAGATTTGGGCGAATAAGTATGTGAACATTTTTTCTTTGCTTACCGACCATTACGAGATGGAGCATGTTAAGAGCCAAAAGGAGCTCATGCATCCGAGTGTTTGGCGCACAAAAATGGCCGCCTTTAAGGTTGATGAAAACATTGGTACTTGGGGCAGAGCGTGGGGCATTTTTACCTCCATCATGGGCGAGCGCAGGCCCGAGTTACTGACCGAGTTGCCTATTTATCAGTCACGTATCATGGAGTATTCCGTATCGTACGGGGGCAATCAGTGGTTCTGTTATGACAATATTTTTAGAAAAGCTAAGGAACACGACCCAGTTCTGACTTGGGATTGTTTCGACTCCGTTTCATGGCAAAAAATGGAGAGTTCAGGAATGTTAAAAGTGCCATTGTCAGGGAGTAACGGGGGTGAATCTTCCCGCCAATTCTCTGGGACACCCTTTCGGACGGGTGCAGGTAACGAGCACCACTCGAAGCCGAGTGGCAACGCAGGTAAAAGGGGGATTTGTTGGAATTTTAACAGAGGGAAATGTACGAGGCCCCAGGGGTCATGCAAGTTCAGACATGAATGTGGGGGGTGTGGGCAGCCATCCCATCCTGAGTCCATGTGCAGAGCCAAAACGGGTGATAACGGTGGTAGGGGAAGCGCCAAACAGGTCTGAAATAGTCCGAGGGGCGCCTTTACCTACTCCGATCGATACCATGGCAATGATTCCTTGGCTCAACGAATACCCGGATCATGCTTCCGCTGGGGTTTTGCAAAACGGGTTTTCATATGGTTTCCGCATCCCAGTGGGGGATTTTCAGGATGTAGCAAACTGTAAGAATCAACTGTCGGTCTTGCAGCATACGTCGGTGGTACAGGTAAAGATTGGGAAGGAGGTGACTCGAGGTCGTGTCGCCGGTCCATTTGATTTGCCACCGGTTGCTAACTTTGTTTGTTCCCCTCTAGGGGTGGTCCCCAAGAAGGACCCGGGTGAGTTTCGGCTGATACATAACTTGTCAGCCCCACGTGGTCTTTCCGTGAATGAAGCGATAGTCCCGGAAGAGTGTTCGGTGCGGTACGCATCTTTCGATGAGGCCGTTGCCATGTTGAATCGCCTGGGGCCGGGGCGCTGATGGCAAAATCAGACATCGAGTCAGCGTTCCGGTTGCTCCCGGTGCACCCAGACGATCAGCGTCTCCTTGGTTTTATGTTTCAGGGTCGCTATTACATGGATAGATGTATGCCAATGGGGTGCTCGATATCCTGTGCCTATTTCGAAAAGTTCAGTTGTTTTCTGCAATGGGTATTCACAAGGAAGACAGGTTTTCAGCATGTTATGCATTATCTCGATGACTTTCTGTTTTTGGGGGCAGCCGGGGATCCTGAGTGTGGACAGGCTTTACATGAATTTTGTGTCTTAATGAATCAATTCGGTGTGCCATTGGCGACAGGTAAGACTGTGGGTCCCTCGACTTTGCTCGAGTTTCTGGGTATCGAGCTCGACTCAGAAGAAGGTTGCTTTAGATTACCCAAGGAAAAAGTGTTAAAATTCAGGTTATCCCTTGAAACATGTATTCGTGCAACGAAAGTAAACCTACATCAATTGCAACAAGTGGTGGGTCAGTTGAATTTTGCCCTGAGAGTGATGCCAATGGCGCGCCCCTTTTCCCGCTCGATTGCACAAGCCTTGGTCGGCCTGAAGGAAGGTCATCATCGCACGAGGCTCTCGGCAGAGGTTCGCCAGGACATGCGCATTTGGTTGGCATTTTTGGCGGATTTCAATGGTCGAATTGTCTGGAACAAACCGGCGGTGTCCTCCGAGGAGCTGGGGCTTTGGACAGATTCGGCGGGGAGTATAGGTTTTGGTGCCATATTTGGTACACAATGGTCGGCTCAAAAATGGCCGTTATGGTGGCACGAGTGCGGGCTGACGAGTAACATTGCTTTTCTCGAACTTTTCCCTATTTTGGTGGCCCTGAAAACTTGGCCTGGGGGGTTCCGGGATCACTCTGTGGTGTTCTGGTCTGATAACATGACCGTGGTTGAGTGTATCAATAGTCAGGCAGCACGATGCAAATGGATTCTGAGATTGCTCAAAGAAATTGTGTTATTGTGTATGCAATTGAATGTGCTATTTAGGGCAAGACATGTGCCGGGGGTACTGAACCAAGCGGCTGATGCGCTTTCTCGTTTTCGTATGCAGGCCTTCTGGGGTTTTCTGCCCACAGCGGACCCGGTGGCGGCACCCTTTCCCGAAGCTCTCTGGTCTCTCGGTGCCCCGAACTACAAAACCTCGTGGGAGAGAGTTTAGCACCCAGGACGAGGAAGGCATATGAAGGGGCGTTCCGTTCCTATTGGTCCTTTTTGGGTGCTGCTAGGGGGGAGCTTTGGGGCCAGGAAGAGTTTGTAGTAAAATTTTTGCTGTCTTTACATCAGTCAGGCAAATCAGTAGCTACGGCCCAGAGGCATCGGGCCGCCATTTCCTTTATGGCAAGGGCTCATGGGATCCAGGACCCGACAGCGTCTTTCGTTGTGCAGAAAGAGCTACGTGGGTGGCAACGCCTTGAGGGTCGCAGAGTAGATGAGAGGCACCCGATAGGTCTGGATAGGTTGACCCTGTTATTGTCCGTACTCCCGGCAACGTGTTCATCCCAGTACGAAGCAGTGTTATTCCGAGCTGCATTTGCGCTAGCATTCCATGGGGCTATGCGGGTAAGCGAATTAGTGGCGAAGAACAAGCAGGATACGATGGGGGGACTGTGCCGGGAGCACATTCAGGTCAGGGAGGAGACGATGACGGTCTCGTTTGTTAGGTCCAAAACCGATCAGGGTGCAATAGGGGACTGCATAATCATTCAGAGGATCCCCGGGTCTTCCATGTGCCCTGTGGTGTGCGTAGAGGAATATTTAGCGCAGAGGGTGGCATCATGGGGGGGGACCTTGTTGAGACACGCTGACGCCACCCCACTGACGAGGTTTTTAGTTCCAGCGGGTGCTTGCGATGTCGATTTCGGCCGCGGGCTTGAACCCCGGTGTGTTCGGGACCCATTCCTTTCGGATAGGGGCTGCTACTGAGGCTACAGCCAGGGGTCTGAGTGTAGAAAAAGTAAAACGTTTGGGGTGTTGGTCCTCGAACTGTTATAAAAGGTATGTGCGGTTGCACATGTTGTGAAGCTGTAATAATGTACTCACGCTTCTTGTTTTTGTTTGGTTTTCAGTTGCGCAAGCTTACGAGGCGGGGCGGACTGTGCAGTCGACCCGACACCTGGGGAACAGCGGTCAGACATCACCGGCTGCGAGAAAGGAGGTGTGGGTCGTGGGCCACTCATACGTGAGGCGTGCCGCGGACGTATTCAAAGCAGGTGACATGATTCACGTGGCTGGGGAATACGGGTACAGGGTGTCCTTCTACGGAAGGGGCGGGCTCTGTATTGACCAGTTTCAATCCTTTTTCGAGGGTTTGTTAGGGCGGACAAGGTCACCGCCGTCTATAATCATAGTCCATCTTGGGGGCAACGATTTGGTGGCCACTGGTAGACGACTTCTTCTTGAGGCAATGCTTTCCACAGTAAGTTGGTTGTCAAGAAGAGTTCCAGGGTGCACAATTGCATGGTCCCATATGATCCCACGGAAAGTGTGGCGGGGGGCTATTTCGGTTTCTGCTCTGAATCATTCAGTAAAGAAAATAAATAACAAGTTGAGTAGATTGTTTCGTTCAAATACACTGCATTCTGTTTCGCATGGTTGTATCAAAGGGGACAGTATGTATTTGGGAGATGGGGTTCATTTGTCCCGGGTGGGGAATGAGTTACTCATAGGAGACCTCATAGTTTGGCTAAAGAGTTTAAAACATGACCTTTAGGCAGGAGTTGTTGTGGGGGGTCCGGATAGCCGGTCAACTATCCGGCCTGTGGCGGTAAGGTCATGATCGGTGAGCAGTAATTGGAAGATCCCTATGGGGGGCGTCACCCATTACGGATGGGAGCGCTCGGGGGAGGTGGCCATTGGCCTCTCAACGGGGAGGCGGTCCCTTCTAAGGATAGGCCGCCGGAAGGAAAGGAAAGGTGGTCAAGGCCCCTTCCTGGATAGGAGGGGCTACGGGCCCTCCTGGGGAATTTCCCGGGGCCAGGACATCTGCGACGGCAGATGGGGTAAGTTGTGTGGGGTTCGGGAGGGGGTTTACGCTACCTTTTAGACACCTCACACGAGTCCTCGGACGACCGTTAAATGGCGTCGAGTTCATTGGGGCCCCCGTCAAGTCCAAGGGAAATTGGTAGATGCACTTGAGGTACGCCTCTGTGCGGTCGCTCCCCTCACAAGTGAGGGGGGTATTTCTGGTTTAGGGATCTGACACCGGTTACGACCTTGCCGTTGGCCCTTAACGTTAGGATGTACAATTTCAAGTCAAATGTTTTGTAGGATGTTAGTTCGGCTAGGAGAACCTTTGTATTAGAGATCTGTTAAGGTTAGCCATTCATTGTAATGTGGAAATGAAATTGTACATAATATGAAACTGTTATTTTAATGTTTTGATTTTGTTTCATATTTTAATAAATACGGCCGGGAGGGTCACTCCCTCCCGCCTTCCAAAAGTTCAGAACCGTTTCCGGTTTCCCATCCTTGGGGATTGTGTTGAGAGGGGGTGGCGGGTATCTCAGCCATATGGAAAGGGGCGACCATTCGGTCCCCCCGAACGTATGGTGGAGTACCACGATCCCCCCGGGAAGCCATCTTGGGCGGGAGGCGAGTCTCGGCTGGTATGCCCGAAGCGGCGTAGCCGGGGCGCGCCTTTTTCCCGCCCTGGAGTGGGTTGTCCTAGACACTGACGTGGCCGGCCACGCCCTCGGAGGCAGGCGGGGGCAGGTTTACGCCCGCCCAAATACGGATAAAAGGAGCAACAAGCCAGGAAAGCATCCTCTTGTTCCTGTGCTCTGAAGCTGCACCTCCCCGCTGCACGTGAGCTCGAAACGGAACGAAGAGCCAATTTTGAGCCACCCACCAGCCCCTGAGGACAGCTAGTTGTTTTGAATAAAGTTTTGATCTGGTAACTCTATTTCTTGCAGGTTGTGATGATTGTCGTGATTTTTTGAGTATGCAATAAAGAATGGTCATTTTCAGTATGTTTTCTTTTGCAAATAAAGTAATTCTGCACTAGTGTTGATCAGTAATCATGCTTGTAATAGTTATGGTTGTTTTGTAATTCAGTAATTTAGGTAAATTGTCGTATTTATTTTGGTCGGGCGGTAAGGTCATGATCGGTGAGCAGTAATTGGAAGATCCCTATGGGGGGGCGTCACCCATTACGGATGGGAGCGCTCGGGGGAGGTGGCCATTGGCCCCTCAACGGGGAGGCGGTCCCTTCTAAGGATAGGCCGCCGGAAGGAAAGGAAAGGTGGTCAAGGCCCCTTCCTGGATAGGAGGGGCTACGGGCCCTCCCGGGGAATTTCCTGGGGCCAGGACATCTGCGACGGCAGATGGGGTAAGTTTTGTGGGGTTCGGGAGGGGGTTTACGCTACCTTTTAGACACCTCACACGAGTCCTCGGACGACCGTTAAATGGCGTCGAGTTCATTGGGGCCCCCGTCAAGTCCAAGGGAAATTGGTAGATGCACTTGAGGTACGCCTCTGTGCGGTCGCTCCCCTCACAAGTGAGGGGGGTATTTCTGGTTTAGGGATCTGACACCGGTTACGACCTTGCCGTTGGCCCTTAACGTTAGGATGTACAATTTCAAGTCAAATGTTTTGTAGGATGTTAGTTCGGCTAGGAGAACCTTTGTATTAGAGATCTGTTAAGGTTAGCCAAACATCGTAATGTGGAAATGAAATTGTACATAATATGAAACTGTTATTTTAATGTTTTGATTTTGTTTCATATTTTAATAAATACGGCCGAGAGGGTCACTCCCTCCCGCCTTCCAAAAGTTCAGAACCGTTTCCAGTTTCCCATCCTTGGGGATTGTGTTGAGAGGGGGTGGCGGGTATCTCAGCCATATGCGGGCATCGATCCCGCTACCTCTTGCATGCTAAGTGAGCGCTCTACCATTTGAGCTAATTCCCCTGTGTGTTTAATCTGCATAACATGAAAAAAGTAACCTTACTGCCTTCCGCACTTTATTTGAAGTCCAATTGCCCATAACAGTGTTAAGTTCACTCCTAATTTATGCCTTACCTCCACTTATGGGATGTTTTACAGTTCAGGTTGGCCTGTTTACTACTCGAATATGAGTGATATTGCGGTGTGTTCATCTAGACTCATACCCCAGCTAATCTTGAAGTTAAATTTCCCACCAATGAGAAACCAAGGGAGATACCATTTCTGATAGTTATTGCATGTCTAATGCAAGAATATTCACCAGATTATGAGAGTCAATGCAATAATCCAGCAAAAATTACTCATTTTCGCCCAACGTGGGGCTCGAACCCACGACCCTGAGATTTAGAGTCTCATGCTCTACCGACTGAGCTAGCCGGGATCCCTCCTTAAGAAAGTATGCAGACCAATCCCTTTTTGTGAAGAAAATCAAATCCTGGATATTCCTCTTCTCTTGTTTTGCATGGAAAGCCAGATTTATACATCCTTCAGAGGACAGAGTGTCAAAAAAAATAAGAGAAAATGAAAAAGGAAGTTGTGAGAACTTCATTTTGAGATTGCATAAGAATTCAAATTCCTCTCACATGCTAAAGAATACCTGAACCCTTTTGATTAAACCACTTTAGTTGTTATAATGAGACCATATTTGAAAGCCATCTGGGATTTTTCTGTTCTTACTCTGCAATGACCATGGGCAATGACAAGTTAAAAATAAAATGTATGCAAATTTTATAATGGAGAATGCGGGCATCGATCCCGCTACCTCTTGCATGCTAAGCGAGCGCTCTACCATTTGAGCTAATTCCCCTGTGTGTTTAATGTGCATAACATGAAAAAAGTAACCTTACTGCCTTCCGCACTTTATTTGAAGTCCAATTGCCCATAACAGTGTTAAGTTCACTCCTAATTTATGCCTTACCTCCATTTATGGGATGTTTTACAGTTGAGGTTGGCCTGTTTACTACTCGAATATGAGTGATATTGCGGTGTGTTCATCTAGACTCATACCCCAGCTAATCTTGAAGTTAAATTTCCCACCAATGAGAAACCAAGGGAGATACCATTTCTGATAGTTATTGCATGTCTAATGCAAGAATATTCACCAGATTATGAGAGTCAATGCAATAATCCAGCAAAAATTACTCATTTTCGCCCAACGTGGGGCTCGAACCCACGACCCTGAGATTAAGAGTCTCATGCTCTACCGACTGAGCTAGCCGGGATCCCTCCTTAAGAAAGTATGCAGACCAATCCCTTTTTGTGAAGAAAATCAAATCCTGGATATTCCTCTACTCTTGTTTTGCATGGAAAGCCAGATTTATACATCCTTCAGAGGACAGAGTGTCAAAAAAAATAAGAGAAAATGAAAATGGAAGTTGTGAGAACTTCATTTTGAGATTGCATAAGAATTCAAATTCCTCTCACATGCTAAAGAATACCTGAACCCTTTTGATTAAACCACTTTAGTTGTTATAATGAGACCATATTTGAAAGCCATCTGTGATTTTTCTGTTCTTACTCTGCAATGACCTTGGCAATGACAAGTTAAAAATAAAATGTATGCACATTTTATAATGGAGAATGCAAGCATTGATCCCGCTACCTCTCGCATGCTAAGCGAGCGCTTTACTATTTGAGCTAATTCCCCTGTGTGTTTAATCTGCATAACATGAAAAAAGTAACCTTACTGCCTTCCACACTTTATTTGAAGTCCAATTGCCCATAACAGTGTTCAGTTCACTCCTAACTTATGCCTTACCTCCACTTATGGGATGTTTTACAGTTCAGGTTGGCCTGTTTACTACTCGAATATGAGTGATATTGTGGTGTGTTCATCTAGACTCATACCCTAGCTAATCTTGAAGTTAAATTTCCCACCAATGAGAAACCAAGGGAGATACCATTTTTGATAGTTATTGCATGTCTAATGCAAGAATAATCACCAGATTATGAGAGTCCAGCAAAAATTACTCATTTTCGCCCAACGTGGGGCTCAAACCCACAACCCTGAGATTAAGAGTCTCATGCTCCACCGACTGAGCTAGCCGGACTCCCACTTCAAGATGGTATGCAGACTAATCATTTTTTATGAAGGAAATCCATTCCTGGACAATTTTTGGGAGTTATTGCAGGTCTAATGCAAGATTAATCTCCATATTATGAGAGTCAATGCAATATTCAGGCAAAAATTACTTGTTTTCGCCCAACGTGGGGCTCGAACCCACGACCATGAGATTAAGAGTCTCATGCTCTACCGACTGAGCTAGCCGGGCTCTCTCCTTAAGACAGTATGCAGACCAATCCCTTTTTGTGAAGAAAATCAAATCCTGGATATTCCTCTACTCTTGTTTTGCATGGAAAGCCAGATTTAGACATCCTTCAGAGGACAGAGTGTCAAAAAAAATAAGAGAAAATGAAAATGGAAGTTGTGAGAACTTCATTTTGAGATTGCATAAGAAGTCAAATTCCTCTCACATGCTAAAGAATACCTGAACCCTTTTGATTAAACCACTTTAGTTGTTATAATGAGACCATATTTGAAAGCCATCTGTGATTTTTCTGTTCTTACTCTGCAATGACCTTGGCAATGTGTGGTAAATATTTAATTACCGTCTTAATTTCTATGCAGGTAAGTACTAAAAATAGAATAACTCAATCGGAAAGAAAGACGCAGAGTCCGTGGTGTTAGAGTTCTTAGGGGTTTTATTCCTTAAAAAGGAATGGTTCTTGAACCGGATATCGTGTTCCTGACACCACTGGGGTTCAGGAAGGGATAGAGCATACTTTATTGACAAGACATAACTTTTATACTTAAATCATATAATGGTAACCAATACAGTAGGCGTAACAGCTGAGAGAGACAAGATAAAAGCATACACGTGTTAGCAATACGTAATCAAAAAGGCGTGACCTAGGCGTGTGTGCTAGAAACGTCACATGAAAGTGTCACAAGAAGGTGGGTACATAGCAGAATCTTGCAATGTCAGCAGAAATCTGAGGTCTGGATGCGCGCGCAGCTGCATGACGTGTGATTGACGTGGAGCTGGAGGGTGCAGGGGACTTGACATTTACACTAGCGGAAAGAGACAGAAGTCTGGCATGTCAGATCAACTCGAACCTATATCATATCTGATATCTGATGTTTGGGAACCATATTATCTAGAGGGAAAGGTCTCTTGGGCAGAGGCTATTCTATACTGACTGTGAGTGCGTGTATAAGCGTCTACGTGTCTGCATGAGATGCGAGGGGCCATGGTAACGGGAGCTATGAATTACTTGCACGGAGACAGTGAGGCCGGGCCCTTTGCTCTGCAGCTGGAAGGATGTTTACTTGAACTAGTAGGCAGGAATGTATTTTTTGAGGAGCGGAGCAGATAATTCGAAGGTTGAATACAGTCTTGGCAGGCAACAGGCTGAGCTAAGTGCCGTTAGCCGCGAAGGGAGTAAGGTAGAGGTCACAGATACAGAGGCAGGCCCAGGCTGAGGCATTCAGAGTCAGAAAGCAGGAAAAGGCTTGATGGCAGAATTCAGGGCCTACTTCGCCTGGGCTGGGAAACGTGTAAAGTACACTACATAAAGACGTTGGCACGGCATACTTAGAAACGGAGTATTCAACCCGTTCAGGGTGGATCTGAAAGAGGACATGTTAACGTTGGACGCAAATGTATTTGCGTCTTCATAGCTGGCACAGGAGGGAAGTTACATGCACTTTAAGCTTGTACATGGAGACGGTGGGGTACACGTTAGGGAACATTTCTTGACCATAAAATTTATATTTCCTCATTCCCTCCTTGTTCCCTACGGACCCTTCATGATATATCAATCCTCATGAACCGATCAGTCTGTTCATGTAACATCATTTGCTCTTCTTTCTTCTTTTCGCGTTTTGAGTGGAAACTTGAATGCGGAATACATGATGTGGCGCACAGACCACAAATCGCTGGCCCACATTGTAGGCACAGGCAGCAACTGAATACTATGAGAAGGGCAATGCCTAGGAAGGATAGGATCTTCCATCCCCAAGCGGTCAACGTTGTCCAGAACCAACCGGACCAAGTCCAGGTGCCTGGATTCTGATGTATCAAACTTGCAATTTTATGAAGACGTGTGATAGCTTTATATACTGTTGGCGCGTTTTCTGGAATGAAAACACAGCAACTTGACCCGATGACCTTACAGGCTCCGCCCCCTATCCGCTAGGATGACGTCAATAACAAGACGATTTTGAAGAACAACAACCCGCATGGCAGATTGCTCCTCTGTTAAGTTGCCTAGAGCGGAAGTAGTTTCATTCACTACTGCTTCGAGGGTTCTAGTTAATTTTCGTATCAGTTTACTATTAAAGACGGTACCTAAGTAGGGGAAGAAACCTTTATTGAAATCTGTGTATTGCTCCCATGCCGTTTCAGTATAGTCGACAATCGGGAGATCTCTTCGGAGTCTAGTGGTTACTAGATTTGTATTTCTGTGATAATCAGGAGGGGCTAGGAAAACAGGTGGCAGAAGGAATGCAATGTAACAGGTACCATCCCAATCTGGAGGTAAGCGTATGTATGCGGTATGGCCACAAACAATGTAGGAATGGCGAGTAGCTCTAAATGTAGACCTGCCTTGATCACTGAATTCGACCACAGTAGTACATTTACTATGACCTAAGTGTACTGAACCCTTCTTTCTGACACATAAGTCACCCGTGACTGGTAATACTGACATAGCAGGGAGAACTGGTGCAGCTTCGGACTCAACAGTAAGAATCATGAGGTTAATTGTGTAATTACCTAATCCATATACTTCATTTTCTAGATCAGTTCCTGTCCTAGTGGGAAGTCCCTTCTTGTCAGGGTAACAGGCGTTAAGCAAAACTAAGTTCAGGTTTCCCCAAACCCAATTTCCTTCGAAAACAGCAATATCAGAATCTAAAGAATTAATTCATCTAAACCATGCTCCACATGAGCCATTGTGAGTGAACGGGTATGGAAAAAGGGGCAGAACTCCCTTGTATTTCTGATAGGGAGGGAGTCGGCCACATATCCAACAGTTTGTAGCATTATTAGTCTGATGGGAGTGATGTAACATACTAATGAATGTGTTGTTGCGCAGCGCAAGTCTGTAAGATAACTCGTGAGGGGGTAATTCGCTAAAAGAATGTTCGGCAGTGACATTGTAAGCAGATTGGGTATGCTTGAAGATAGGGTAATATATATGCAGCAATATACTGGCAACAATCGTCAGAAGGCTTAGAAAAAACATAACCAATAATGTCACTATACAGTGACTACGAAGTGATTTACAATATGCATGTTTCTTGAGTTGTCTCTCTCTCTCTCTATCTCGGTCTAGGGGATACATGTCAGAAACTAATTTAACCGATTCACCTAGGGGAGGACTTAAACAATTAAACTGTCTGACTTGCTAGACCGCAATTTTAATTTATACTCCTCTTGCGGAGCTTTCTCTCTCTTAGGAACTTTAAAGTCACTAGAATCGGGGCAGTCCTTTGAGGGGGTGGAGGAGTCAGTTTCTGGCAACAGTTCATTACACTTTTTAATGTGACTCGTATGGATCCACCCCTTTCGGCCCTCCACCTTGATTGCAGTCCTCGTGGTCAGAAGGACGAGCTTCGGCTCCTGCCGGCGGGGCTCCAGCGGACTCCTCCTATCGAAATTTCGTATCAGGACAGTATCACCAGGACGGACATCGTGTGGCTTCACATCAGTGTTGTCAGGAAAGGCTGCGGCAACCTGTGAACGACATGATTGGAGTGCAGACATCAAGGAGGCAAGGTAATCTGTCAGCATATTACAATCAACATCGGTTATTTTCTTAGGCATAGGCGTCCCCCACATATTTGGTGGTCGGCCAAAGACCACCTCATACGGGGATAGTCCTGATCTCGAATGGGGGACCATTCTCATGTAGAATAGTGCAACTGGCAGGGCGACTATCCAGTCGACCCCTTTCTCTTTACATATGTTGGCGAGACGTGTCTTCAATGTCTGATTGTGTCTTTCTACAAGGCCAGCTGCCTTGGGATGTCGGACGCAATGGAATTTCCACTGGTATCCTAACAAGAGTGAAACCTGCTTCATGAGCTCGGATGAGAATGGTTGTCCGTTATCTGAGTACACGATACGAGGCAAGCCGTACCGTGGGAAGAATTCACAAACCAGCTGCTTAGCAGTGGTCGGGGCAGTGTAATCTGGGACTGGATATGCTTCGGTCCAACGGGAAAGTGCACAAACAACTACGAGGACGTACTTGAATCCTCAACAACGGTCCATCTGGATATAATCCATCTGGAGGACTTCAAAAGGGTGATCGGGAGGATGAAATCCACCTTGCTCTACAGGGACGCTTTTACCTGGATTGAACTGACAACAGATCATGCAAGTACGCACTTTCTGTTTTGCGGCTGCTCGTAAATGTTTGTTGTACCAGAGATTCTGTAAACTGTCTAACATAGCTTTTTCTCCTAGGTGTGCTGGACTATGTGCTGTATTTATTATGACTTGAACCATAGAATCGGGGAGAAACCATGTAGATTTTCCCTTCGTCATCCATCCCTGATCTGTCTGGATCCCTCCTAGTTCAGTCCATTTCTTGATTTCATCTGGAGTAGCATGTGTCTGAATATCGATTACATCTAGTGTGGGATCCCTAACTGTCATACAATGTGTCGGCACTATTGTCTTTGTCACATCAGTTGTCTGGGTGTGAGTCAATGCTGTATGTTTTGCTGTTTGGTCTGCCAGGTCGTTACCCTGGGAAATAGAGTCTGTAACTTTAGTATGTGCTTTACACTTCATGATAGAAATGCCTGAAGGCAGATGTATTGCTTCTAACAGTGCTTGAATAAGGGGACCGTGTTGGATCTTGGCACCGTGAGAGGTCAAGAAACCTCGTTCTTGCCATAACACTCTGAAGTCGTGTACGACTCCGAAAGCATAACGTGAATCTGTGTATATGTTAACATTTCTGTTCTTGGCTAGTATACAAGCTCGGGTCAGAGCGATAAGCTCTGCTGCTTGAGCGGACAGTGTATCAATACGATGTGTTTCTTTAACTTCAGTTTCAGTGGTCACTGCATACGCGGCCACTAATTCTCCTGTGCTTGTTCTCATACATGAACCATCCACGTAAAGTGTCAGGTCTGGATTTGTCAGTGGAACATCTGTTAAGTCTCGTCGGGGCTTTGTTACTGCATTAATGATTTCTATACAATCATGCGGGGCTGAATCTGTCGTAATTGAAGGTAACAATGTTGCAGGATTTAGAATGTTACAGCGTCTGATTTCTATGTGTGGCTGGAATAGCGTCAATTCATAACCTGTCAGTCGTGCTATAGTCAAATGTTGAGTCTTGGTTCGGTTTAAAAGAACCTCTACAGAATGTGGAACTTGTACTGTCAATGGATGTCCTAATACAATTGAGTCACTCTGTCTTATTGCTAGGGCTGTCGCTGCAACTGATTTTAAGCACGCAGGGAGTGCCTGGGCTACTGAATCCAATGTACTTGAAAAATAAGCACAAGGCTTATGTGAACCTGCTTGATCTTGAGTGAGGACAGACAACGCTGTACCATCACGTTCTGTAACAAAAAGTGTAAAAGGTTTGCTGTAACATGGTGTCACTAAAACTGGTGCTTGACATAAAGCTTTCTTTAATTCCTCAAAGGCCTGTGTATGTTCCTGAGTCCAAGGGAGGGCAGTCGAAGTCGCTGCCTCCTGTGTTGTCAACTGAATGAGTGGCTTAGCTAGAAATGCATATTGAGGAATCCATTGTCTGCAGTACGAGGTGAGGCCGATAAAGGCCCGCACTTCCTTTTGTGTCTGGGGTTGTGGCATGTTTACAATTAACTGGATGCGATCAGGAGTGAGCTGTCTCCCCACTTTGGACAGCAAGTGACCCAGGTACACAACTTGCTGAACACAGAATTGTAGCTTCGAAGGAGACACCTTGTGTCCCTTGTCGGCCAGAAAATGTAAAACTGTCAGTGATGCTTGTTCACATTCGGGTTCACTTCGTGCGGTGATCAGCAGATCATCGACGTACTGTAGTAAGGCAGTGTTAACTGGCATTTGGATACAATCAAGTTGTCTTTTCAGTGCTTGGCTATAGATGCTGGGGCTTTCTGTGAATCCTTGAGGTGCACATGAAAATTTGAAACTTCGTCCATTTAAACTGAATCCGAAGAGATATTGGCTCTCTGGATCAATGGGCACACTGAAGAAGGCGTTCTTGAGGTCAATTACGGTAAAGAACGTCGCTTCTGAATCAATAGCAGTCAATAAGGATGAGATGTCGGGAACCACAGGGTACTGTGGAACAATACATTTATTCAGTTCTCGTAAATCAATCACCAGCTGATATACTGGCGGTGCATTGGGATCAGTACGTTTAAGAATCGGAATGATAGGAGAATTACAGATATTGGAGTCGGTCTCTACGACCACTCCTTGGGCAATGAGCTCTTCAACGATTTCCAGTAAAGCCACTACAGCATCGGGTGGTAACTTGTATTGTCTGATTCGTGGTAAAACAACTCCTGGTTTGAGTGTAACACGGTATGGTGTAATGTGCATGCAACCTACATCGGTTGGGCCTTGTGCCCACAGGTGTTTCGGTAAATTTTTCAATCTGACATCAAACTCTCGTAATACATAGTGACCCTTAAAGTCACGCAGGAAAAGTCTAACTCCTTCCGGAGAACAACATATCACAGCCCCTAGAGCCTTCAATGTTTTGATACCTAACAAGTTTTCTGGACATGATTTCGTGAGTAACAAGTCTGTAACGCGTGATAATGGACCTACTGCTAGGGGGACTGGTTTCGATACTTCATTTACAATAGGCTGTCCTGAAAAACCAAGGGAAACATTCTGTGAGCCTGAGAGGGGTGCCCCTGGGACTTCATCATGGCTGATCGTTGTGCGGCTTGCCCCTGTGTCAATTAAAAACTTTCTGTCTTTTCCCAATACTTGACTGTGTACATAAGGACCCTCTTGATCTACAGGAATCTCAATAAGAGGCAAGCCAACCTCCCTCTCTAGGCTGTTTCATGTGTATCGCTGATAATCGGGATAATCAGATTGGGCATACTGGTTCATCTGTCGTGAAACTTGCTGCGTCGCGGCAATGGGTTGTGGCTGTGATACCGCTGCGGTCTGTGCTGTATGTGGTGGAGCATGCATAGGCTGTGAATTCTGTGAAGTCTGTGGCTGAACTTGGTCTTGTCTAGGCTAACGCGGTCTTTCTTTAGTTTTACCTGTTGATATATTGTGTTTCAGGACTGGACATTCATGTACGTAGTGACCTGGCTGTTTGCAATAGTTACATGTCCCTTTAACGGGAGCTGCCGAATTACCTGTCTGGGTCGCACCCTTTCTCTGGCCGTCGGCTGGAACCGACTGGGCCACTAACATTTTCATTTTCGTGTCTTTCATACGTCTCTGTTCGTGATCCTGTTCTTCTCTAATTCTGTTCTGGTGGTATTGTAACATTTGTAACATCTGGGATGGCGTATTTGCTTGCCATGTACTTTCAACTTTATATACACGGTTCTTAACTTGTGTCAGGGAATTCTCGACTAATTTCGTTACAAAAAGATGTGGGTATGACTCGCTACCTGGTTTCAGGCCACTATTAATAATGAAACATTTCTCGAATCTTGAATAGAAGTCACTAGTATCTTCATCGTGTTTCTGTTTACAGGCTGAGATTGCGTCCCAGTCTTCCTTTTTAGTTGTCAATAATCTTGGCAAAACCTGTACTATTAAACCTGGTAATGCTTTAGCTTTGTCCCCAAGGCCTAGCCCTGGGGTACGGCCTTTTTCCTCGTCTTCTATTTCAGTCCATATAATCTTTTTATATCCCACCTCCCATTCTTTTTCCTTCAGTTTCTTGTAAATGCCGGTGGGCAGCAGTACTTTTAACAATTTCATGATATCCGTATACGTGTAATCTCCCATGAGTAACATGTCTTTAAGTTCTCTGTGAAAACCTGCAGGGTCTTTATCATGACAGGGTACTAGTTTCTTCATTTCTAACAATTCCAACTTTGTTAAAGGTGTGTACACAAACACACGTTCCAAGGCATGATTGGCATTCATAACTGGGTGTACTTCTCGTAAAGGATTCTGCCTGTCAAAATGACACATTTTTCTTTCTGGGGGCGGAGCTGAAACATATTGTGGGCCTAAGAAAGCGTTATATTTGCGTTGTTGTTCTAGAATTATTTGAATTAATCTGGTACTTAGGCCTCTCCATCTATTCATAAGTAGCGCTTCTAATGTATCCGGTAAGGGACCTGGATCAGAATGTTGTTGTCTGTATAACGTGATGAGATGCTGAATCATGTATACACCAGCTAATTTCTGCTCGTCTGGGGAAAGGTTCAGAAATGTCTGTGCTACTGTATCATCATTGTATGTGCTAGGATTGTCAGCCCATAGCACTGCTGACCGGGCTAGTTCTTGTTCATCCATAGAATTGAGTACATGGTACCCCATTTGTTCTTGAAGAATTTTATCGGTAACCTGAAACAGATATTCAGGAGAACTCGGTTTTGATATGCCAGAGAGAAAAACTCTCTTGCTCTCTGGGCGAATGCCTTTCCTAAGATAATTTCCCTTACCTACATACGCTATCATTTCTTTAGCCGTGTCTGGTTCTTCAGGTCCTTCCTCCTCGGAGGAGTCATTCCTGTCACTTTCTTTTTCTTTTTCTTTTTCGTGTATTTCTATTACTGCTTTTCTAATTTTCTTGTACATACTTGCTATACAATTCAGTTTATCATGGTTTCCGTCGGCTATATTTTGACCCCACTTGTTTAGTGCTTCCATCTCTTCCTGGTCTACTCCAGGCCTGTCTCGTTCTCTTATTAAGCAATTTATGAAGAAACGTAATATACAACCTTGAGTGTCAACTTTCTGGTGAGCCAGGGCCTCTTTAATACTTTCAGGATTTTCCCCAGTCTGGATAAAGTGATATATTCTATCTAGGTGTTCAGTCATTCCTGGAAATAACACTAGGTAATCTGCAACTTTTCGTAAGCGTAGTGATGCTAACAACATTCTGTCGTCTTTACCGGGTACTGGATCGTATCTGCAAATTGGAAGGGGTTCTTTAAGCATGTCTTAACGTGGTGTTTGCGGTGTACGTTGCTTCATTATGTCCCTAAAGTTCAATCTGTGTGTTGTCGGCGGAGTCTGGAGACCTCCTGTCGCACCTCCTGTAGCGGAGGCTTGAAAATTGTATGTCTGTGGAGTCGGTATCTGTACCTGACCTTGTCTCTTACTAGGATCAGGTGCAAATGGATTTAGTGTGTCAATCTTAGATGTGGGAAGTGGTGGAGGTGGAGGAGCAGGCGGAGCAGGCTGTCGAACGGGTGAACCTTGTTGCGGTAATGGCTGGATATTGTCTTGGAGCGGATTGCCACCTCCGTCACCGTCAGTAGGCGGTACATGGGCACGTGGATTGGTGTAAGCGGGTGCTACATCGTCTAGATAGGAAGCAAGGAATATGTCTTTGGTGGTCCTGTGACTTACTTTAGTCGGAACCAATGGTGGCGGCAGATCTTTCGGTATTTCTGAAGTGGCTTCAGGCAAACCCTCGGCCACTAAGTACATGCCATTTACAAGATTGTTTCGCATGCGGTCTACTTGTTCTGCTTTTACTCGGATCCCTTCATTAACTAATTCGTTTTCTCGGACTCTATCCGACTCTTCTCTATGTCTGTCTTCTTTTCGGAGTGCTTTTTCGGCTCGTTTATGTGATTCTTTACGCCAAAATTCTATGGCGTCTTTCTGAGATTGTCTGGCTTTCTTTTTCCATAGCGCTTCTTCTACCTTCATGATGCACTCGGCATCCCATGTTCCTGTAACGGGCCATCTGTGTCTCTCCTCTAGGTGCTTGGTATAATCGGCCCATAAATCTAGATACAGTATGGCATCTAAGCCATGCTTATGATATATAAAATATCCAGGAGTGTCCCTAGGGGGGATAGGAATGTCTTCCTCTAGTATCCCTTTCCTAGTTCCTATCTGTCTTAATTTTTTGAAAAATGGCATCTTGTTACTTAGTACTGGATACTCGATACTTGTTACTTACTCTGAACACAGCTAGTTACACATAAACACAATAATGTACATCAAACAATCACTCATACCATGACATTAATTACATGAAAACATTTTGAACATATATGACTACCCACGATACTAGATGTACTGCTAAACAGCACAGATACACTGTTGAGAACAGTGCAAGAACTTGAATAACTGATGTACTGCTAAACAGTACAGATACACTGTCTAAAACAGTGCAGACCGTGTTTGTGTACCCAAACCCGTCTTTACCGGATACATAATAATGCACCCGTCTAGATGCGTCCCCAGCAATGGTACTCACCGGGAAGCACGGAACAGAAGGCCTCGGAAAACTCGACTGGACTGGACCGGACTGGACTCGACTCGGCTCGATACGTGAATACTTCGGAACTGGTGGGCCTCTTGACACCTCGGACCTTGCTTCTTTCGGCTAGGCTCTGGTCGGGATCCTCCGCACTCCTCACCGCCTCGTCTGGGTGCTGATCGCAGTCTCCGTCACCTCCGTAGGCCTGAGGGAGATACAGGAAATCCTGCGGGTACGCGTAATTGTCCGTCTTGACTTATGGCAGGGGGCAAAGGTTGCAACGCACCAACCGGCGCGTAAGGTGGGGGAGGGGTCCCTATTCGGGCGCCAAAATAATGTGGTAAATATTTAATTACCGTCTTAATTTCTATGCAGGTAAGTACTAAAAATAGAATAACTCAATCGGAAAGAAAGACGCAGAGTCCGTGGTGTTAGAGTTCTTAGGGGTTTTATTCCTTAAAAAGGAATGGTTCTTGAACCGGATATCGTGTTCCTGACACCACTGGGGTTCAGGAAGGGATAGAGCATACTTTATTGACAAGACATAACTTTTATACTTAAATCATATAATGGTAACCAATACAGTAGGCGTAACAGCTGAGAGAGACAAGATAAAAGCATACACGTGTTAGCAATACGTAATCAAAAAGGCGTGAACTAGGCGTGTGTGCTAGAAACGTCACATGAAAGTGTCACAAGTAGGTGGGTACATAGCAGAATCTTGCAATGTCAGCAAAAATCTGAGGTCTGCATGCGCGCACAGCTGCATGACGTGTGATTGACATGGAGCTGGAGGGTGCAGGGGACTTGACATTTACACTAGCGGAAAGAGACAGAAGTCTGGCATGTCAGATCAACTCGAACCTATATCATATCTGATATCTGATGTTTGGGAACCATATTATCTAGAGGGAAAGGTCTCTTGGGCAGAGGCTATTCTATACTGACTGTGAGTGCTAGTATAAGCGTCTACGTGTCTGCATGAGATGCGAGGGGGCATGGGCCTACCATGGTAACGGGAGCTATGAATTACTTGCACGGAGACAGTGAGGCCGGGCCCTTTGCTCTGCAGCTGGAAGGATGTTTACTTGAACTAGTAGGCAGGAATGTATTTTTTGAGGAGCGGAGCAGATAATTCGAAGGTTGAATACAGTCTTGGCAGGCAACAGGCTGAGCTAAGCGCCGTTAGCCGCGAAGGGAGTAAGGTAGAGGTCACAGATACAGAGGCAGGCCCAGGCTGAGGCATTCAGAGTCAGAAAGCAGGAAAAGGCTCGATGGCAGAATTCAGGGCCTACTTCGCCTGGGCTGGGAAACGTGTAAAGTACACTACATAAAGACGTTGGCACGGCATACTTAGAAACGGAGTATTCAACCCGTTCAGGGTGGATCTGAAAGAGGACATGTTAACGTTGGACGCAAATGTATTTGCATCTTCATAGCTGGCACAGGAGGGAAGTTACATGCACTTTAAGCTTGTACATGGAGACGGTGGGGTACACGTTAGGGAACATTTCTTGACCATAAAATTTATATTTCCTCAAATGACAAGTTAAAAATAAAATGTATGCAAATTTTATAATGGAGAATGCGGGCATCGAGCCCGCTACCTCTCGCATGCTAAGCGAGCGCTCTACCATTTGAGCTAATTCCACTGTGTGTTTAATCTGCATAACATGAAAAAAGTAACCTCACTGCCTTCCACACTTTATTTGAAGTCCAATTGCCCATAACAGTGTTCAGTTCACTCCTAACTTATGCCTTACCTCCACTTATGGGATGTTTTACAGTTCAGGTTGGCCTGTTTACTACTCGAATATGAGTGATATTGTGGTGTGTTCATCTAGACTCATACCCTACCTAATCTTGAAGTTAAATTTCCCACCAATGAGAAACCAAGGGAGATACCATTTTTGATATTTATTGCATGTCTAATGCAAGAATAATCACCAGATTATGAGAGTCCAGCAAAAATTACTAATTTTCGCCCAACGTTGAGCTCGAACCCACGACCCTGAGATTAAGAGTCTCATGCTCTACCGACTGAGCTAGCCGGGCTCCCACTTCAAGATGGTATGCAGACTAATCATTTTTTATGAAGGAAATCCATTCCTGGACAATTTTTGGGAGTTATTGCAGGTCTAATGCAAGATTAATCTCCATATTATGAGAGTCAATGCAATATTCAGGCAAAAATTACTCGTTTTCGCCCAACGTGGGGCTCGAACCCATGACCTTGAGATTAAGAGTCTCATGCTCTACCGACTGAGCTAGCCGGGCTCTCTCCTTAAGACAGTATGCAGACCAATCCCTTTTTGTGAAGAAAATCAAATCCTGGATATTCCTCTACTCTTGTTTTGCATGGAAAGCCAGATTTATACATCCTTCAGAGGACAGAGTGTCAAAAAAAATAAGAGAAAATAAAAATGGAAGTTGTGAGAACTTCATTTTGAGATTGCATAAGAATTCAAATTCCTCTCACATGCTAAAGAATACCTGAACCCTTTTGATTAAACCACTTTAGTTGTTATAATGAGACCATATTTGAAAGCCATCTGTGATTTTTCTGTTCTTACTCTGCAATGACCTTGGCAATGACAAGTTAAAAATAAAATGTATGCAAATTTTATTATGGAGAATGCGGGCATCGATCCCGCTACCTCTTGCATGCTAAGCGAGCGCTCTACCATTTGAGCTAATTCCCCTGTGTGTTTAATCTGCATAACATGAAAAAAATAACCTTACTGCCTTCCGCACTTTATTTGAAGTCCAATTGCCCATAACAGTGTTCAGTTCACTCCTAACTTATGCCTTACCTCCACTTATGGGATTTTTTACAGTTCAGGTTGGCCTGTTTACTACTCGAATATGAGTGATATTGTGGTGTGTTCATCTAGACTCATACCCTACCTAATCTTGAAGTTAAATTTCCCACCAATGAGAAACCAAGGGAGATACCATTTTTTTTTTAAGTTTGAAAGCTTTATTAGAGAAGAATAGGTAATACAATAAGGTGACATCAGCAAAATATGAGAAAAAAGGTATACGATGGGATAAAGTAAATAGAAGCAGCCAATATCACAATGAAAAACAAAGCATTTTGAATTATTGGGAAGGGAGGAGGGGGGAAGGGGGGAGAGAGGGAAAGAAAACATGGTATTTATCATAGAAGATGGATAAGTAAAAATAGAAAATACATTAAATGTCAATCAAAAAGCACATTAAAAACCATCATATTCAGTAATTGCATGAATGAAGAATATGTAGTAAAGGAGATCAATATAAAGCTAAATAATTACAATATTAAGACTGAAAAATATCATAAAAACTGCAGGCAAGAGTACATGTGTTCAGGGGGGCTTGAAATTATCCGAAGAAAGTGGAGAGTAACTCTTTTTGGCAGATTGATCGAGGTATAGAGTAAGAGGTAGCCAGTAAAGTTCAACATTTCGGGAAGGTTTGCAGGAGGAAGCAAAGGCAACATCAAGTCTGTGTGATTGACATACAAGATTCCACCAACAATTTAGAGACAATTTGTTCAAAGATTTCAAATTAGAGACGATATGTTGTAATGCAAGAGCCAGCATAAGATCAAAAAGACCGTGAGAATGTGGGGGGAGAGCTAAATCTTCTGAAAGGCTACCAAGAAATACAAAAGAAATGGAGAATTGAATAGAGACGTTAAAAATACGAGAAAGGCGAGAGAATATCTGAGACCAGAAAATACGAGTTGAAGGACAGAAAAAGAAGAGGTGCAAAAGATCTGCAGAGGGAGCATTACAGGTCCAACAAGTAGATACAGAATCGGGTTGAAAGCGAGAGATAGAAAGAGGAGAAAGGTATAGTCTGTGGTAAAAGAAAAATAGGGATTGAGTGAGAGAGGCAGTACGGGAAATCTTCAAGGATCTCGCCCATATTTTGTCCCAAAGAGAAGTCGGCCATGAGGAATGTAAATCCGTTTCCCAAGACAATTCCAATTTTGATTTGAGACGATCTGGGTTGGGGGCTGAGAAGTACCGGTAAATGATGGAAGCTTTAGGAGTTGTAGAAAGGACAGTGAGTAGAGAGGAAGCCGAGGCTGATAGGTCTTCAGAGGGGAGAGAGTAAAAACGATCTAGAATGGTTTCCATAAGGATAGGGAATTTCTTTGCAAAAGAAGGAGGGCAGTGGAATTGAGAACGAAATTTAGGAAATGAGCAAGGGGATGACCCATCAAAAAGATGATGTACCCAAATGATACCTTTCGCTCTCCATGAGGGCCATGCAATATGTCTGTTGTTAATTAATAGAAGTGAATTGTACCATATAGGCAATAGTAGGAAGGATTCCTGCGACACTGAGGTAGGTGAAACTAAAGGGCGTAGAAGAGAAGAAGTATGCTTGAATAAAAGGGGATTAAGGCATGGGGCTTTAGAGGTAAAGCGAATTACCTCTTGGAAGGAGTATGGACGCAGTAATTCCTGTTCAACAGAAAGCCAGAGGGGAGAAATAGGGGAGGGTTCCTGAGATAACCAGCGGGAAGCTTGTCGAAGGGAAAAGGACTTATGATAGAGGCGAAAGTCTGGAAAGTTGGTACCACCATTAAGTTTAGATTTACGTAAGTGTAAAAGCGATATGCGGGCTTTTTTCTGCTTCCAAAGAAATTTGGACAACACAGAATCAATGCCACGGAAATATGAGGTTGGAATACGAAGTGGGAGCATGGATAATAAGTAAATCAGAATAGGGGCAATCATCATTCTGATGGAGTCAAGACGGCCCCACCAGGAAAGAAATAGTGGATTCCAAGAGGTGAGTAATGAGTCTATTCTAGAGATGACTGCATTCATGTTGAGTTGAATAGAAGAAGAAATAGAGCTAGAAAAAAGAACACCGAGATATTTAAGTTTTGTAGAATTCCAAGCGAAGCCAGTGGCTGTGAAAAAGTGGGGGAGACAAAATTTGGTTAAAGGAAGGATCTCTGTTTTGTCAGAATTTATTTTGTAACCTGAGACCAAGGAGAATTTCTGAAATTCGTTTAATAAAGCGGGGACTGAGGTAGTCGGGTCTGAAAAAAATAAAAGGATATCGTCAGCATATGCAGACAATTTAAGATGGTGTTTACCATACGGGAAGCCAGAGATGGATGGATTATTTCGTATGGAAGTAAGGAAGGGTTCAAGCGCCAAAATAAATAAAAGAGGTGATAAGGGACAGCCCTGACGAACTCCACGTTGGAGTGTGAATGGGGAAGTGAGTTGACCATTAACGAGAACAGAGGCTTTGGGCATAGAATATATCAAAGAAATATAAGATATAAATTTGGGATTGAAGCCGTGCCATTTTAAGGAGGCCATGAGAAAGGACCAGTCAACCCGGTCAAAGGCTTTCTCAGCGTCTACTGAAATGGCTGCAAGGGGAATTGATAGGGAAGGGGCTTTACTTAAAACATTAAGGAAGAGTCTAGAATTGTCCGATGTTAAACGGCCTTTAACAAAGCCACATTGTTCTTTCCCTATAAGATGTGGTAGGAGCGGGTCAAGGCGAAGAGGTAATAATTTCGCAAAACTTTTATAGTCAACATTAACTAGAGATATAGGTCGGTAATTTTTACAGAACTTAGGATCTCTACCATCTTTAGGGATAAGGCATATGGTAGCGTCTTGAAAGGAGCCCTGGGCTGATCCAGTAGAACAAAAAGACTGAAAGAGAGATAGAAGTTTGGGTAAGAGGAGGTCTGAAAAGTGTAGGTAAAATTCAACTGGGAAGCCGTCAGGTCCTGGAGTTTTCCCTTTAGTGAGGGAGGATAGAGCAGAGGATAGTTCGGAAATAGTAAGATCAGAATCAACGGCCGAAATATTAAGGTGGGAAGTATCTGGTTGGGGTATGTTGTCAAAGTAAGATTGAATAAGCTCTGGGGTGGGAGGGTTTTCCGGAGTATATAAAGTCTCATAAAAAGAGTGGAATTGTTCCAAAATTTCTGCATCGGTATGAAGAAGAACATTAGAGGGGGAATAAATAGAATCAATATTAGTTCGTTCTTTACGGGATTTTAAATAGTTAGCTAATAATTTACCTGATTTATTGCGACCTCCATAATATTGCGCGCTGCTCCGGAGGAGAAAAGAGGAAGCAGAGTCTGTGGTAAGCTTGTTAAAGGCAATCTTAGCCTTAAGTAATTCAGGAGACATAATCTTAGCAGAGGAAGTATAGAATTGATGTTCCAGCGATTTAATATGTGCAAGGGTGACTTTACGTTTTTGAAGGAATTTTTTCTTCTTTTTAGAGACAAAATCAATAATAAAACCTCGGGCTGTGGCCTTGAAGGAATCCCAAAGAATATGAGGGGGGGTATCAGGTGTAGAGTTAAGATGAAAAAATTCAGAAGCAAAAGAACGAAAAGAGGAGGAAAAAAGGGGATCAGTAAGAAGAGAGGGGTTGAAGCGCCAGCGAGAAGATTTAGGAGTAGGAGGAAGAAGGTCAAAAACAGTAATAATAGGAGCATGGTCAGAGATAACAATCGGTTCAATAGAAGAAGATATAAGGTGTTGAGAAAGAGATGAAGATAGAAAAATATAGTCTAAGCGGGAGAAAGAAGCATGAGGAGGAGAGAAAAAGGAGAAATCCATAACATCTGGGTGAGTGAGTCTCCATGAGTCTACAAGATGAGTTTGGGTGATAGTGTCAAGGAATTGCTTATGTGGTTTGTGAGGAGAAAAACGAACAGAGGATCTACGGTCTAAAAATGGGTCAATGATCTGGTTACAATCTCCACCTAATAGAAAAGCATCATCTTTATATTGAATACATTTTGCTATAATGGAGGGCCAAAAAGAGGAGTCAAAACATGTAGGACCATAAACATTGAATATCGTAAGTGGGATATCGTTAATTATTAGTTTAGCTAAAACCCAGCGCCCCTCGTCATCCTTTTCTTCTAGAACTACTTTACACTGGAGTCGTTTATGAATCAAAATAGCCACCCCATTCTTTTTTTGAGAAGCAGGAGAAAATAAAACAGTTCCAACCCACAATCGCTTTAGCTTTAAAGATTCAATATCAGATAGGTGGGTTTCTTGAATAAGGACAATATCTGGATTGTAAGAGAAAAGGTGGGAGAATACTCTTTGCCTTTTGATAGGGTGGTTAAATCCTTTCACATTCCATGAAACAACTTTGAAGGTGAAAGCTTATTAAACTGATCTAAACCGAGAATTGCAAGAACATACTGTACATGTAGTAATTCAAACTGTAGAAAAATATTAACCATAAAACTCATCAAAAAGGAAGAAGGCAGAACAGGTAGAAAAGGAAGAAGAAAAAGGAAAAGGGAGGGGGAGAGGGGTGGGAACAGGGAAAGAAGATCAGTGGGGAAGGAAGAAGGAAGGAAAGAGAGAATGCATAGAAGACAGTACAAATCCAAAAGGATGACTGTATTAAACATACCTGAAAGGGGAAATATACACATAGGGAAGGTGGGGAGGTGGTGATGCTTTACAAGACGTACGGACCAGGATCAGGAGGAAAACCACATCGAGACCGCACAAAAGGAACATGGAATGGGACAAGATGTTGAAAGGAGTATCCGATACATATCCGTCTGGGGAAGAAAAAGGAAAAAATTGTTAACATACAGAACATGTGACGTAAAAGCACAGGCCCAGAAAGTAGAAAAAGAAAGTAGAGATATATATAGGAGATGCCAGAAAAAGATAAAAGAGAAAAGATACACGAAAAGAGAGTGTGAGAACTGAGATGAGAAGCAAGGAGAATACATGAAGTCAAAGACAAGCCATTAGAAGAACAAACATGTAGACAATAAAAGTCCAATTTCAGCCACTGTTCGAAGCAGAAGAGGAGGCGTCCATCCCTTCTTCACTGTGTAGAAGAAGAAAGTTCCTTAATTCTCCAGGTTCCTGAAATGACCAAGTCTTGTCTCGATAGGTGACTCTGAGAGTACAAGGGTGAAACAAGCCATATCTTGCTCCCAGGGAGCGCAGAGAAGGACGCATAGCCAGAAATTCTTTACGTCTGGAGGCAGTGACATTAGAGACATCCTGAGATAGATATACTCGTTGACCTTGCCAAGACACTTGTTTTTTACTCCTCGCAGCTGAGAGAATCAATAGAAGATCTGTGTATTTCAGGAATAAGATGATGACTCCACGAGGTTTTGAGGAGGAGCCCGTTCTGGCAACTAGTCTATGGGGTCTTTGTATACTAATGGAGGTGGAGGGTGGTAGGTCCAGAAGTTTCGGCAAGAAAGTGGTGAAGAAAGACACTGGATTATCCCCCTCAAGATTTTCCGGCAAATTGTAAATACGGAGGTTATTCCTCCTATTGCGATTTTCCAAATCTTCTGTATGCTTTTGCAGTGAGAGGACCGTTTTTCTAAAGTGTCTATACGTTGTGTATTGGACTGAACTTCAGGAAGGTGCTGTTCAACAGTAGAAAGACGGGCATCCATATTTTCCCATTTATCCTTTAAAAGCTGCATATCTGTACTCGTTTTTTCAATAAATGGGCGCAGCGCGCGCAGTTCCTCTAGAATTTGGTCAGTAGAAGAATTTGAAGGATTGTCTTCTGGCGTAGGAGAATTTTGCTTAAGGCGTTTGCCCGCTGGAGCAGGTGGGGAAGACTTACTAGTGTTGGTATGAGCCAATGATGATTTTTGAGACGTTATTTTCGTAGATGAAGTGGCTCTATTTGTACCAGATGAAGAAGCCCCTGAAGCACTCCCCGATGGTGTGAAGACAAATTGAGGTTTGCGTAATCTGACCATAGAAAGGAATGATCGTGCCACAATGTAGTCTCAATTCCCTGAGGGACAACTAACTAACTTGCCGGATGTGCTAGGTTCTCCCCCTACGCCTAAGGAATGTGTCAAAAACCTGGGAGTTTGGGTGGACTCTGCTTTAAAGTTCACGCACCACACCAAA
>NC_141685.1:234088042-234193042 GCF_964263255.1 Lissotriton vulgaris
GAAGTCCAATTGCCCATAACAGTGTTCAGTTCACTCCTAACTTATGCCTTACCTCCACTTATGGGATGTTTTACAGTTCAGGTTGGCCTGTTTACTACTCAAATATGAGTGATATTGCGCTGTGTTCATCTAGACTCATACCCTAGCTAATCTTGAAGTTAAATTTCCCACCAATGAGAAACCAAGGGAGATACCATTTCTGATAGTTATTGCATGTCTAATGCAAGAATATTCACCAGATTATGAGAGTCAATGCAATAATCCAGCAAAAATTACTCATTTTCGCCCAACGTGGGGCTCGAACCCACGACCCTGAGATTAAGAGTCTCATGCTCTACCGACTGAGCTAGCCGGGCTCCCACTTCAAGATGGTATGCAGACTAATCATTTTTTACGAAGGAAATCCATTCCTGGACAATTTTTGGGAGTTATTGCAGGTCTAATGCAAGATTAATCTCCATATTATGAGAGTCAATGCAATATTCAGGAAAAAATTACTCGTTTTCGCCCAAAGTGGGGCTCTAACCCATGACCCTGAGATTAAGAGTCTCATGCTCTACCGACTGAGCTAGCCGGGCTCCCTCCTTAAGACAGTATGCAGACCAATCCCTTTTTGTGAAAAAAATAAAATCCTGGATATTCCTCTACTCTTGTTTTGCAAGGAAAGCCAGATTTATACATCCTTCAGAGGACAGAGTGTCAAAAAAAATAAGAGAAAATGAAAACGGAAGTTGTGAGAACTTCATTTTGAGATTGCATAAGAATTCAAATTCCTCTCACATGCTAAAGAATACCTGAACCCTTTTGATTAAACCACTTTAGTTGTTATAATGAGACCATATTTGAAAGCCATCTGTGATTTTTCTGTTCTTACTCTGCAATGACCTTGGCAATGACAAGTTAAAAATAAAATGTATGCAAATTGTATAATGGAGAATGCGGGCATCGATCCCACTACCTCTCGCATGCTAAGGGAGTGCTCTACCATTTGAGCTAATTCCCCTGTGTGTTTAATCTGCATAACATGAAAAAAGTAACCTCACTGCCTTCCACACTTTATTTGAAGTCCAATTGCCCATAACAGTGTTCAGTTCACTCCTAACTTATGCCTTACCTCCACTTATGGGATGTTTTACAGTTCAGGTTGGCCTGTTTACTACTCGAATATGAGTGATATTGTGGTGTGTTCATCTGGACTCATACCCTACCTAATCTTGAAGTTAAATTTCCCACCAATGAGAAACCAAGGGAGATACCATTTCTGATAGTTATTGCATGTCTAATGCAAGAATATTCACCAGATTATGAGAGTCAATGCAATATTCAGGAAAAAATTACTCGTTTTCGCCAAACGTGGGGCTCGAATCCACGACCCTGAGATTAAGAGTCTCATGCTCTACCGACTGAGCTAGCCAGGCTCCCTCCTTAAGACAGTATGCAGACCAATCCCTTTTTGTGAAGAAAATAAAATCCTGGATATTCCTCTACTCTTGTTTTGCATGGAAAGCCAGATTTATACATCCTTCAGAGGACAGAGTGTCAAAAAAATAAGAGAAAATGAAAATGGAAGTTGTGAGAACTTCATTTTGAGATTGCATAACAATTCAAATTCCTCTCACATGCTAAAGAATACCTGAACCCTTTTGATTAAACCACTTTAGTTGTTATAATGAGACCATATTAAAAAGCCATCTGTGATTTTTCTGTTCTTACTCTGCAATGACCTTGGCAATGACAAGTTAAAAATAAAATGTATGCAAATTTTATAATGGAGAATGCGGGCATCGATCCCACTACCTCTCGCATGCTAAGCGAGCGCTTTACTATTTGAGCTAATTCGCCTGTGTGTTTAATCTGCATAACATGAAAAAAGTAACCTTACTGCATTCCACACTTTATTTGAAGTCCAATTGCCCATAACAGTGTTCAGTTCACTCCTAACTTATGCCTTACCTCCACTTAAGGGATGTTTTACAGTTCAGGTTGGCCTGTTTACTACTCGAATATGAGTGATATTGCGGTGTGTTCATCTAGACTCATACCCTAGCTAATCTTGACGTTAAATTTCCCACCAATGAGAAACCAAGGGAGATACCATTTCTGATAGTTATTGCATGTCTAATGCAAGAATATTCACCAGATTATGAGAGTCAATGCAATAATCCAGCAAAAATTACTCATTTTCGCCCAACGTGGGGCTCGAACCCACGACCCTGAGATTAAGAGTCTCATGCTCTACCGACTGAGCTAGCCGGGCTCCCACTTCAAGATGGTATGCAGACTAATCATTTTTTATGAAGGAAATCCATTCCTGGACAATTTTTGGGAGTTATTGCAGGTATAATGCAAGAATAATCTCCATATTATGAGAGTCAATGCAATATTCAGGCAAAAATTACTCGTTTTCGCCCAACGTGGGGCTCGAACCCACGACCCTGAGATTAAGAGTCTCATGCTCTACCGACTGAGCTAGCCGGGCTCCCTCCTTAAGACAGTATGCAGACCAATCCCTTTTTGTGAAGAAAATCAAATCCTGGATATTCCTCTACTCTTGTTTTGCAAGGAAAGCCTGATTTATACATCCTTCAGAGGACAGAGTGTCAAAAAAAATAAGAGAAAATGATGATGGAAGTTGTGAGAACTTCATTTTGAGATTGCATAAGAATTCAAATTCCTCTCACATGCTAAAGCATACCTGAACCCTTTTGATTAAACCACTTTAGTTGTTATAATGAGACCATATTTGAAAGCCATCTGTGATTTTTCTGTTCTTACTCTGCAATGACCATGGGCAATGACAAGTTAAAAATAAAATGTATGGAAATTTTTATAATGGAGAATGTGGGCATCGATCCCGCTACCTCTCGCATGCTAAGCGAGCGCTCTACCATTTGAGCTAATTCCCCTGTGTATTTAATCTGCATAACAAGAAAAAAGTAACCTCACTGCCTTCCACACTTTATTTGAAGTCCAATTGCCCATAACAGTGTTCAGTTCACTCCTAACTTATGCCTTACCTCCACTTATGGGATGTTTTACAGTTCAGGTTGGCCTGTTTACTACTCGAATATGAGTGATATTGTGGTGTGTTCATCTGGACTCATACCCTACCTAATCTTGAAGTTAAATTTCCCACCAATGAGAAACCAAGGGAGATACCATTTTTGATAGTTATTGCATGTCTAATGCAAGAATAATCACCAGATTATGAGAGTCCAGCAAAAATTACTCATTTTCGCCCATCGTGGGGCTCGAACCCACGACCCTGAGATTAAGAGTCTCATGCTCTACCGACTGAGCTAGCCGGGCTCCCACTTCAAGATGGTATGCAGACTAATCATTTTTTATGAAGGAAATCCATTCCTGGACAATTTTTGGGAGTTATTGCAGGTCTAATGCAAGATTAATCTCCATATTATGAGAGTCAATGCAATATTCAGGCAAAATTACTCGTTTTCGCCCAACGTGGGGCTCGAACCCACGACCCTGAGATTAAGAGTCTCATGCTCTACCGACTGAGCTAGCCGGGCTCCCTCCTTAAAACAGTATGCAGACCAATCCCTTTTTGTGAAAAAAATCAAATCCTGGATATTCCTCTACTCTTGTTTTGCAAGGAAAGCCAGATTTATACATCCTTCAGAGGACAGAGTGTCAAAAAAAATAAGAGAAAATGAAAATGGAAGTTGTGAGAACTTCATTTTGAGATTGCATAAGAATTCAAATTCCTCTCACATGCTAAAGAATACCTGAACCCTTTTGATTAAACCACTTTAGTTTTTTTTTTTTTTTTTTTTTTTTTTTTGAGAAAGACTTTTATTGCAAAAGTTGCCAACTGTCTGAAATCAAATGTCATTACAGTCCGACCATACAGTGCATCAACGTGTACACAAGTTACAAAGACAGATTCGCAGCGCCTAATACACAGCCGGTGTGCTGGCATCCCGGAGGCCCAGCGGCGTAACTCAGTGTCACAACTCAATCAAAAGCAAAGCGATCTTGCACTGTTGGTCCCCAGCATGTCAGCAAGACAGTCGATAGGCAATAAATGGAGGCATAATAGTGCGGTCTTCCATGAACCAGGGAAGGACAAGAAACCAAAAGTAAGAAAAGGGAAAAAACTAACCTAACCTACCCCCAAACCCCCCACAGGCCCACCCCGTGTGCTATTGAGTACCGTAAAGGAGTCCTAGAGTCTCTCCCTGCCTACGTAATGTCGTGTGCGTACCGTGTATATTCTGCACCCGCCCCCCGCTAGCCCTGTCCCCAAGCCATGTCACACCCCTCCCCCCGTCCCCGTCCCATACCTACACCTTCCCTGTGCCCACCTCCCCCCAGAAGAACATTAAAGCCCCTCCTGCGGCGAGTGACTTCGCTCCAGAGCAGTATCTAACCCCTCATCCTGTGGGTCCATCTCCTCCGATATGTCACTGTCGTCCACCTCCCCCCTGTGTTGGTACTCCTTGTAGAGTTCCCAAAATGACTTCGGTCTACTCCTGGGCGGCAACAGCTCGCTGTACACTTCCGTCTGTGTGCAACAGTATTGGAGATCCCTGAGCCATCTCGCCTTTGTGGGGAGAGGACCGCGCACCCAGCACGCAGCCACCACCCTCCTGGCCAGTAGTAACGCCACGTCCACTAATCTGCGCAGCGCAGGGGCCAACGGCTTGGAGAAGCCTAGTAGCGCAAGCGCCGGAGATCTCAACAGAGGTTCCCCTATAATTTGTCCCAATTCCACGAAAACCTCCTCCCAGTACGCACTCACTCCCGGGCACAGCCATGCCAAGTGTAGAAAATCAGCGGACCCAGTCCCGCAACGCTCACACTCCGGGGAGCCACGTAGGCCATAGCGGTGTAACCGCTCTGGAGTATAGTACACTCTCTGCAGATATTTGAAGTGCACCAAGCGGTGTCTGCCATTGAGCGAGACCCTGCAAGTGTTGGCGCAGCAGTATTGCCACATGGCGTCGTCTATAGGGGATTGCAGATCTGCCTCCCACGCCGCTCTAGGAGTCGAAGTAGGGAATGTCTGATATGAAGGCCCAAGCCTGTGAACCGCCGAAATCAATTTGGCCGGCGTGTTCGTTCTGATGACGTACGTCAGTTCTGGGACCTCTTCAGGCTCCTGTAGTGCGGGGCCCAGTATTGCTCTGCAGGCCGACCGTATCCTGTGGTACTGAAACTTCTGCAGCAGCGATGGGGCCGGGGTGACGGGAGGGAGCTGTTCCCAGGTTTTCAGCGTTCCATCCAAGAATAGGTCCTCCATGGTGTGCACTCCCAGGGCCTTCAAAGCCTCTACCACCCCCCTCTCATTGAGCGGATCTAACCACAGGGCCCAGGATACCGACATCCGCGGGGAGTACAGCAAGGGGCACCCCCTTTCTCTCTGCAGAGCTCGCCACGCATGGTTCGTTGCTTTAAGCGAGTCCATGCGCCCGATTGCTCGGTCCGTAGTGAGACAGATCGTGGCGGGTAAGGGAAGAGGATCAGCAAATAGCTTCTCCAGGATGAGATGCGGAATGCGGGTATCCCCATGGACCCAGGAGTGTAAATGGGTCGCTTGTGCCACCCGGTAATAGCGCTCCAGGTCCGGCGCCCCCAGGCCCCCCTTTTCACACGGGAGCATCAGTGTCTCCCATTTAACACGGGGTTGCTTCCCGCCCCAGGCAAGTTTAATCAGTACCTGGTTCAGGCGTCTAAAGAACGCTTTCGACAAGACCACCGGAATATTAACAAAGAGGAAGAGAAACCGGGGGAGTACCACCATCTTCATAAGGGCAATCCTGCCCATCAAGGAGAGAGGGAGCTTGATCCAGCCATCCACATCCTCCTCCAGCTTGGTGAATGCGACCCCATAGTTATCTCGGATCAGGATCTCTGGGTCCGTGTGGAGACGGATGCCCAGGTATCTCACTGAGTCATCCGTCCACTGTAGAGGATATTCCATCTCGAACGGCTGCGTGACTGGGGTCAGGGGGAAAGCAATGGACTTATCCCAGTTCACTTTGAGTCCCGATAGCGCCCCAAAGCGTACCACCTCCCTGAGAATCGGAGCTAGGTTATTGACCGGGTCTCGGACGTACAATAAGGTGTCATCAGCATAAGTAGAGATGCCAATATTATATGTGGGGAAGCTGACACCCTCCAGGCTATGATATTCTCGCATGGCGCACGCTAAAGGCTCAGCAACCAATGCATACAACAGGGGGGACAAGGGGCATCCCTGCCGGGTGCCTCTACCAATGAGTATCGGTGCCGAAACTCTGTCACCGACACGCAGGCGGGCCGTAGGGTGGTGATAAAGAGCCCCAATCCTCTGAAGAAACGGCTCTCCCAGCCCCAGTTTGCGCAGGACCCTAATCATGAATGGCCATTCGACAGAGTCGAATGCCTTTTCCATGTCTAAAAATATTGCCAAGGCGGGGTTCTCCTGTTTCACATGCTGCATCGTCCCCAGCACCGTGCGGATGTTATAGGTTAGGTTCCTGCTGGGTACAAAGCCCGATTGTTCCGGCGCCACTAAGTTCGGGACTAGCAGCGCGAGTCTGTTGGAGAGGACCTTCGCGTAGAGCTTCGCGTCCACGTTCAGCAAGCTGAGCGGACGGTACGACCCACATTGGTCCAGGGGCTTCCCCGGTTTCGGGATCGTGACCAGCAACGCCTCCCGCATCGAGGTCGGCATTTCGCCCTCTTCGCAGATCGCGTCAAAGAGGGCAAGCAAGTGTGGGAGCAAGAGGTCCTTGAAGGCTTTGTAAAAGCCTGCCGTTAGGCCGTCAGAGCCCGGGGCGCTCCCCGAGCGCATGCCACTCAGCGCATCCAGAATCTCGTCCTCATGAAAGGGGGCCATCAGGAATTCCCTGTCTGAATTCTTAAGGAACGGCATCGAGATGTAATCCAAGTAATCGTCTATCTCGGCTTCCGCACCTCCCGCCCTAGCTCGGTACAGGTCCGCATAGTATCGGCGGAACGTCTCCAATATTTGGTCCTCCTCGACCACTCGTGTGCCCCCCGGAGTCTGCAGTTCATCTATCACCAATGGTTTACGGGACCCCTTGGCCATACGCGCCAGCAGGGCCCCCGGTCTCTCCCCCTCTCCAAAAGACCGGGCCGTGGCATACTTCCCCATATAGAGAACTTCCCTATCCGCAAGCGCGTGATATTCCGCTAGCGCGAGCGCTAGATCTTGTCCCGCCGCTCCCCCCGGGTCCATCAGCCGTTCCCTCTCCAGGGCAGCTATCTTGCCCTCCAGTGCAGAGAGATCTCTTCTAATGGTGCGCAGGACACTGGAGTGTTTGGACATGGCTATTCCCCTAATATAGACCTTAAAGGCCTCCCACACGGTAAAGAAACTGTCTACTGAGTTAGTATTGGTGGCGAAAAACCTTTCAATGTCTTCCGCTAGTTCCCCGCGGAAGGCGTCATCAAGAAGCGCATAGGGCGGGAAACGCCAAGTATATGGCGGTATCTCCTTCCTAACAGTGGAGAGACTGAGCAATATCGGGGAGTGGTCCGATAGCGTGCGTGGGAGAACCGCACAGGAGCTGATGCCACCCAGCATTGAGGAGGAGGCGAGCCAGTAGTCTATCCTAGTATGTATGTTGTGGTATGCGGAGTAGTGCGTGTAACCGCCCTGCGTAGGGTGCTTTTCCCGCCAAACATCCACCAGGTCCAGCTTCGTCATTTCCGCTTTCATGTAAATAGCTGACGCAACTGGCCGCCTTACGGGGCCCGCCGAGCGGTCCCTGTCTGGGTCAAACACAAAGTTGAAATCACCCCCCCATAACATTTTAGTGTGAGTGTGTGATCTACATGTAGCTGACAGTGCTGTATAAAACTCTGGGCTATCATGGTTAGGGCCATAAACATTTACCAGGAGAAGGTCCTGCCCCCTCCCCGTGCACCTAGCCACTACGTATCTGCCCTCAGTGTCCACAGTTAGTGGGGTAAGTTTCAGTCTCGAGGCAGGGTTAACCCAGGTGAGTACACCGCGGGCGTGGGAAGTGAAACCCGCTACTGCTATATTCCCTACCAACCCTCTGACCTTTAGCATCCTACTGTGTACAGGCAGGTGTGTCTCTTGTAGCATGGCCACATCCACTCTATGCCTATTCAGGAAGCTCATCACCTTCCTCAGCTTCCGATGATCATTCAGCCCCCTCACGTTCCAAGTTAGCAGGGACAGCGCGCGCATCGGTTGCGGGTCCCCAGACTCTACAGCAGCAGACATCTTAAATCACGGCACATCGTATTGACTCCATCGGGAGATGTCGGACAACCAAGCAGTACATCATCGCTCAAGTCAGGCAGACATCCACCCAGCACACTCTCACACATCATTCGCCAGTTATCAACAGCAAACCACGGGCCCTCCGGTTCCCAAACAGCAAACCCCTCAACTTTCGCCCATCCACCCTCCCCCCTGACCCCACCCCACCCACAGCTGACCACCCCCAACCCGGCCAGACAGCACCCCCCACATTTCCCCATCAACACAAGTGCCCCAAAGTAGCAGGCAACACTAGTCCCAACTCCCTGGTGAGATCCTCAGCCAAAAGCACAGGGGCGAAGCGTGCCGAGACCACGTAGTCACCACCAGTGGTGCAAAAAGTTCACTTATCTCCAACTCCGTCCCCCCGCAATGCCCCCCTGTGTTGTAATACCTCCGACTGGGCTCACCTGGTTCCCCCTCCGCCCCCCCACCCGCATCAATCATATCCCAGTGATCACCATCCCAGCTTACGTGATTGGGACCATGAACAACAATGCAGCAGGAGTCATTGCGACACGTCGCTTGCCGTCTCTCGGCCACTGTCTCTAGTCCAGGCCGCAGCCCATAACCGGGAGACTTCGCGTGCATTCATAGTACATCACACAGCAAGTACACTCTTACTGGGAATACAATCGACCTGGTGCCTCAGTCCTGTTCTTCCATAGTCGATACTTCCTCCGAGTCCTCCCCGTGTCGCTGTCGGTGTTCCTTGCGTTCCTTGGCCCAAGTTTTCAGTGATTTCTGCAGTTCCTTCGGGTCCGTGAAGAAGTACGATTTCCCGCCGGTGTTAATTCTCAATTTGGCCGGGTACAGCATCGCATAGTCTAGGCCCAGCTCGCGCAACTGCTTCTTATGCGGTATGAACTGACGGCGTTCCTCCTGTACCTTGGCCGTGAAGTCAGGGTACAACGATATCTTCATGCCGTCCACCTGTAGTTGTCCTTTCTCCCTGGCCAGCCGCAGGGCCGTGTCCCTGTCCCTGTAGTTTAGGAGCTTGGCAATTATGGGCCGGGGTGGCAGTCCGGGTTGGGGTTGAGGGCCCAGAGTGCGGTGTGCCCTCTCCACTATGAACATTGGGGAGAAGGCCTCCTCCCCAAGTAGCGTTTTCAGCAGGCGTTCCACATAGAGCTCCATCTTGCCTGTCTGCGTTGATTCCGCCACACCCGTTATGCGAATGTTCGATCTACGGGAGCGCGCTTCCAGGTCCTCGGCCTTATCACGGATCACTTGGAGCAGCCTGCCGAATTGCCGACGGTCTTTGTCCCACTCGGTCTGTGCCTCCTCCGCTTCCGTGAGCCTTCGTTCCGCCATGTCTAGGCGTTCGGCATGTTTGTCCACACGTTCCGCCATGCGGTCCATGCGGTACGACAAATCATCGATCTTGGAGCCCACCGCCTCTATGCTGTTCTGAATGCCTTTCTCCATCGCCGCTAGCAACTCTCTAAGGTCCGCAGGGGTCGAGGACGCCGCGGCTCCTTTCGGGGAGGCATCCGCCGCCTGTGACTCCGGCCCCCTCGTTTTCCGGCGGTCGAACGAGAGTTTCGCTTGTGTCGCATCATTTTTCCCCATGCTGGCGGTCCAGTACCAGAGCTGATCTCACCCTGGAAATGTTCAGCAGTAGCCGCGGGCGTAGAGTAGTGCACACTCCACAGTCCCCGCTAGCGAGCCTAAAATGGCGGCCGCGTCGCGGGAGCGACCTCAGGAGTGCCCCTCGTGTCAGGGTGCGCCGGCCACCCAGTACAATGACTGGCCCCGATGGTGTACAAATGTTAGGGTCCCTGCAGACGTATCCTCCCTACGCCTGTACTTCCAGATGGGCCTCGGCGGGCTTGCGGGACGCGCCCCGTCCCAGTATCTGCAGGCTGCGTTCTCCGGCTCCTCCGGGTGTCAGGGCCGCACGTCAGGTGACGTCGTGATGGCCGCGCCACAGGGCAGGCCGCGGCTTCAGGCCTGGTCCGCACCTCTCTCCGTCGCCAATCTTGCGCGGGTCTTTACCCACTGCCACCGGCACTCCGGGCCACACAACCGGGTCAGGGGGCCTCCGGGGGTCACCAGGCACCGAACCCAGTCAATTCGGCATTAAGCAGGATAGTTTGAAGGATTTTTAAGGGGCTGCAGCGAGGAGCCGAAAGCTCACACGTCCGCCATCGACGCCGGCTAGCTCCGCCCCCACCACTTTAGTTGTTATAATGAGACCATATTTGAAAGCCATCTGTGATTTTTCTGTTCTTACTCTGCAATGACCATGGGCAATGACAAGTTAAAAATAAAATGTATGCAAATTTTATAATGGAGAATGCGGGCATCGATCCCGCTACCTCTCGCATGCTAAGCGAGCGCTCTACCATTTGAGCTAATTCCCCTGTGTGTTTAATCTGCATAACATGAAAAAAGTAACCTCACTGCCTTCCACACTTTATTTGAAGTCCAATTGCCCATAACAGTGTTCAGTTCACTCCTAACTTATGCCTTACCTCCACTTATGGGATGTTTTACAGTTCAGGTTGGCCTGTTTACTACTCGAATATGAGTGATATTGTGGTGTGTTCATCTAGACTCATACTCTACCTAATCTTGAAGTTAAATTTCCCACCAATGAGAAACCAAGGGAGATACCATTTTTGATAGTTATTGCATGTCTAATGCAAGAATAATCACCAGATTATGAGAGTCCAGCAAAAATTACTCATTTTCGCCCAACGTGGAGCTCGAACCCACAACCCTGAGATTAAAAGTCTCATGCTCTACCGACTGAGCTAGACAGGCTCCCACTTCAAGATGGTATGCAGACTAATCATTTTTTATGAAGGAAATCCAGTCCTGGACAATTTTTGGGAGTTCTTGCAGGTCTAATGCAAGAATAATCTCCATATTATGAGAGTCAATGCAATATTCAGGCAAAAATTACTCGTTTTCGCCCAACGTGGGGCTCGAACCCACGACCCTGAGATTAAGAGTCTCATGCTCTACCGACTGAGCTAGCCGGGCTCCCTCCTTAAGACAGTATGCAGACCAATCCCTTTTTGTGAAAAAAATCAAATCCTGGATATTCCTCTACTCTTGTTTTGCAAGGAAAGCCAGATTTAATCATCCTTCAGAGGACAGAGTGTCAAAAAAAATAAGAGAAAATGAAAACGGAAGTTGTGAGAACTTCATTTTGAGATTGCATAAGAATTCAAATTCCTCTCACATGCTAAAGAATACCTGAACCCTTTTGATTAAACCACTTTAGTTGTTATAATGAGACCATATTTGAAAGCCATCTGTGATTTTTCTGTTCTTACTCTGCAATGACCTTGGCAATGACAAGTTAAAAATAAAATGTATGCAAATTTTATAATGGAGAATGCGGGCATCGATCCCGCTACCTCTCGCATGCTAAGCGAGCGCTCTACCATTTGAGCTAATTCCCCTGTGTGTTTAATCTGCATAACATGAAAAAAGTAACCTCACTGCCTTCCACACTTTATTTGAAGTCCAATTGCCCATAACAGTGTTCAGTTCACTCCTAACTTATGCCTTACCTCCACTGATGGGATGTTTTACAGTTCAGGTTGGCCTGTTTACTACTGGAATATGAGTGATATTGTGGTGTGTTCATCTAGACTCATACCCTACCTAATCTTGAAGTTAAATTTCCCACCAATGAGAAACCAAGGGAGATACCATTTTTGATAGCTATTGCATGTCAAATGCAAGAATAATCACCAGATTATGAGAGTCCAGCAAAAATTACTCATTTTCACCGAACGTGAGGCTCGAACCCACGACCCTGAGATTAAGAGTCTCATGCTCTACCGACTGAGCTAGCCGGGCTCCCACTTCAAGATGGTATGCAGACTAATCATTTTTTATGAAGGAAATCCATTCCTGGACAATTTTTGGGAGTTATTGCAGGTCTAATGCAAGATTAATCTCCATATTATGAGAGTCAATGCAGTATTCAGGCAAAAATTACTCATTTTCGCCCAACGTGGAGCTCGAACCCACGACCCTGAGATTAAGAGTCTCATGCTCTACCGACTGAGCTAGCCGGCTCCCTCCTTAAGACAGTATGCAGACCAATCCCTTTTTGTGAAGAAAATCAAATCCTGGATATTCCTCTACTCTTGTTTTGCAAGGAAAGCCAGATTTATACATCCTTCAGAGGACAGAGTGTCAAAAAAAATAAGAGAAAATGAAAATGGAAGTTGTGAGAACTTCATTTTGAGATTGCATAAGAATTCAAATTCCTCTCACATGCTAAAGAATACCTGAACCCTTTTGATTAAACCAATTTAGTTGTTATAATGAGACCATATTTGAAAGCCATCTGTGATTTTTCTGTTCTTACTCTGCAATGACCTTGGCAATGACAAGTTAAAAATAAAATGTATGCAAATTTTATAATGGAGAATGCGGGCATCGAGCCCGCTACCTCTCGCATGCTAAGCGAGCGCTTTACTATTTGAGCTAATTCCCCTGTGTGTTTAATCTGCATAACATGAAAAAAGTAACCTTACTGCGTTCCACACTTTATTTGAAGTCCAATTGCCCATAACAGTGTTCAGTTCACTCCTAACTTATGCCTTACCTCCACTTATGGGATGTTTTACAGTTCAGGTTGGCCTGTTTACTACTCGAATATGAGTGATATTGCGCTGTGTTCATCTAGACTCATACCCTAGCTAATCTTGAAGTTAAATTTCCCACCAATGAGAAACCAAGGGAGATACCATTTCTGATAGTTATTGCATGTCTAATGCAAGAATATTCACCAGATTATGAGAGTCAATGCAATAATCCAGCAAAAATTACTCATTTTCGCCCAACGTGGGGCTCGAACCCACGACCCTGAGATTAAGAGTCTCATGCTCTACCGACTGAGCTAGCCGGGCTCCCACTTCAAGATGGTATGCAGACTAATCATTTTTTATGAAGGAAATCCATTCCTGGACAATTTTTGGGAGTTATTGCAGGTCTAATGTAAGATTAATCTCCATATTATGAGAGTCAATGCAATATTCAGGAAAAAATTACTCGTTTTCGCCCAACGTGGGGCTCGAACCCACGACCCTGAGATTAAGAGTCTCATGCTCTACCGACTGAGCTAGCCGGGCTCCCTCCTTAAGTCAGTATGCAGACCAATCCCTTTTTGTGAAAAAAATCAAATCCTGGATATTCCTCTACTCTTGTTTTGCAAGGAAAGCCAGATTTATACATCCTTCAGAGGACAGAGTGTCAAAAAAAATAAGAGAAAATGAAAATGGAAGTTGTGAGAACTTCATTTTGAGATTGCATAAGAATTCAAATTCCTCTCACATGCTAAAGAATACCTGAACCCTTTTGATTAAACCACTTTAGTTGTTATAATGAGACCATATTTGAAAGCCATCTGTGATTTTTCTGTTCTTACTCTGCAATGACCATGGGCAATGACAAGTTAAAAATAAAATGTATGCAAATTTTATAATGGAGAATGCGGGCATCGATCCCGCTATCTCTCGCATGCTAAGCGAGCGCTCTACCATTTGAGCTAATTCCCCTGTTTGTTTAAGCTGCATAACATGAAAAAAGTAACCTCACTGCCTTCCACACTTTATTTGAAGTCCAATTGCCCATAACAGTGTTCAGTTCACTCCTAACTTATGCCTTACCTCCACTTATGGGATGTTTTACAGTTCAGGTTGGCCTGTTTACTACTCGAATATGAGTGATATTGTGGTGTGTTCATCTAGACTCATACCCTACCTAATCTTGAAGTTAAATTTCCCACCAATGAGAAACCAAGGGAGATACCATTTTTGATAGTTATTGCATGTCTACTGCAAGAATAATCACCAGATTATGAGAGTCCAGCAAAAATTACTCATTTTCGCCCGACGTGGGGCTCGAACCCACGACCCTGAGATTAAGAGTCTCATGCTCTACCGACTGAGCTAGCCGGGCTCCCACTTCAAGATGGTATGCAGACTAATCATTTTTTATGAAGGAAATCCATTCCTGGACAATTTTTGGGAGTTATTGCAGGTCTAATGCAAGAATAATCTCCATATTATGAGAATCAATGCAATATTCAGGCAAAAATTACTCGTTTTCGCCCAACGTGGGGCTCGAACCCACGACCCTGAGATTAAGAGTCTCATGCTCTACCGACTGAGCTAGCCGGGCTCCCTCCTTAAGACAGTATGCAGACCAATCCCTTTTTGTGAAAAAAATCAAATCCTGGATATTCCTCTACTCTTGTTTTGCAAGGAAAGCCAGATTTATACATCCTTCAGAGGACAGAGTGTCAAAACAAATAAGAGAAAATGAAAACGGAAGTTGTGAGAACTTCATTTTGAGATTGCATAAGAATTCAAATTCCTCTCACATGCTAAAGAATACCTGAACCCTTTTGATTAAACCAATTTAGTTGTTATAATGAGACCATATTTGAAAGCCATCTGTGATTTTTCTGTTCTTACTCTGCAATGACCTTGGCAATGACAAGTTAAAAATAAAATGTATGCAAATTTTATAATGGAGAATGCGGGCATCGAGCCCGCTACCTCTCGCATGCTAAGCGAGCGCTTTACTATTTGAGCTAATTCCCCTGTGTGTTTAATCTGCATAACATGAAAAAAGTAACCTTACTGCGTTCCACACTTTATTTGAAGTCCAATTGCCCATAACAGTGTTCAGTTCACTCCTAACTTATGCCTTACCTCCACTTATGGGATGTTTTACAGTTCAGGTTGGCCTGTTTACTACTCGAATATGAGTGATATTGCGCTGTGTTCATCTAGACTCATACCCTAGCTAATCTTGAAGTTAAATTTCCCACCAATGAGAAACCAAGGGAGATACCATTTCTGATAGTTATTGCATGTCTAATGCAAGAATATTCACCAGATTATGAGAGTCAATGCAATAATCCAGCAAAAATTACTCATTTTCGCCCAACGTGGGGCTCGAACCCACGACCCTGAGATTAAGAGTCTCATGCTCTACCGACTGAGCTAGCCGGGCTCCCACTTCAAGATGGTATGCAGACTAATCATTTTTTATGAAGGAAATCCATTCCTGGACAATTTTTGGGAGTTATTGCAGGTCTAATGTAAGATTAATCTCCATATTATGAGAGTCAATGCAATATTCAGGAAAAAATTACTCGTTTTCGCCCAACGTGGGGCTCGAACCCACGACCCTGAGATTAAGAGTCTCATGCTCTACCGACTGAGCTAGCCGGGCTCCCTCCTTAAGTCAGTATGCAGACCAATCCCTTTTTGTGAAAAAAATCAAATCCTGGATATTCCTCTACTCTTGTTTTGCAAGGAAAGCCAGATTTATACATCCTTCAGAGGACAGAGTGTCAAAAAAATAAGAGAAAATGAAAATGGAAGTTGTGAGAACTTCATTTTGAGATTGCATAAGAATTCAAATTCCTCTCACATGCTAAAGAATACCTGAACCCTTTTGATTAAACCACTTTAGTTGTTATAATGAGACCATATTTGAAAGCCATCTGTGATTTTTCTGTTCTTACTCTGCAATGACCATGGGCAATGACAAGTTAAAAATAAAATGTATGCAAATTTTATAATGGAGAATGCGGGCATCGATCCCGCTATCTCTCGCATGCTAAGCGAGCGCTCTACCATTTGAGCTAATTCCCCTGTTTGTTTAAGCTGCATAACATGAAAAAAGTAACCTCACTGCCTTCCACACTTTATTTGAAGTCCAATTGCCCATAACAGTGTTCAGTTCACTCCTAACTTATGCCTTACCTCCACTTATGGGATGTTTTACAGTTCAGGTTGGCCTGTTTACTACTCGAATATGAGTGATATTGTGGTGTGTTCATCTAGACTCATACCCTACCTAATCTTGAAGTTAAATTTCCCACCAATGAGAAACCAAGGGAGATACCATTTTTGATAGTTATTGCATGTCTACTGCAAGAATAATCACCAGATTATGAGAGTCCAGCAAAAATTACTCATTTTCGCCCGACGTGGGGCTCGAACCCACGACCCTGAGATTAAGAGTCTCATGCTCTACCGACTGAGCTAGCCGGGCTCCCACTTCAAGATGGTATGCAGACTAATCATTTTTTATGAAGGAAATCCATTCCTGGACAATTTTTGGGAGTTATTGCAGGTCTAATGCAAGATTAATCTCCATATTATGAGAGTCAATGCAATATTCAGGAAAAAATTACTCGTTTTCGCCCAACGTGGGGCTCGAACCCACGACCCTGAGATTAAGAGTCTCATGCTCTACCGACTGAGCTAGCCGGGCTCCCTCCTTAAGACAGTATGCAGACCAATCCCTTTTTGTGAAAAAAATCAAATCCTGGATATTCCTCTACTCTTGTTTTGCAAGGAAAGCCAGATTTATACATCCTTCAGAGGACAGAGTGTCAAAAAAAATAAGAGAAAATGAAAACGGAAGTTGTGAGAACTTCATTTTGAGATTGCATAAGAATTCAAATTCCTCTCACATGCTAAAGAATACCTGAACCCTTTTGATTAAACCACTTTAGTTGTTATAATGAGACCATATTTGAAAGCCATCTGTGATTTTTCTGTTCTTACTCTGCAATGACCATGGGCAATGACAAGTTAAAAATAAAATGTATGCAAATTTTATAATGGAGAATGCGGGCATCGATCCCGCTACCTCTCGCATGCTAAGCGAGCGCTCTACCATTTGAGCTAATTCCCCTGTGTATTTAATCTGCATAACATGAAAAAAGTAACCTCACTGCCTTCCACACTTTATTTGAAGTCCAATTGCCCATAACAGTGTTCAGTTCACTCCTAACTTATGCCTTACCTCCACTTATGGGATGTTTTACAGTTCAGGTTGGCCTGTTTACTACTCGAATATGAGTGATATTGTGGTGTGTTCATCTAGACTCATACCCTACCTAATCTTGAAGTTAAATTTCCCACCAATGAGAAACCAAGGGAGATACCATTTTTGATAGTTATTGCATGTCTAATGCAAGAATAATCACCAGATTATGAGAGTCCAGCAAAAATTACTCATTTTCGCCCAACGTGGAGCTCAAACCCACGACCCTGAGATTAAAAGTCTCATGCTCTACCGACTGAGCTAGCCGGGCTCCCACTTCTAGATGGTATGCAGACTAATCATTTTTTATGAAGGAAATCCATTCCTGGACAATTTTTGGGAGTTATTGTAGGTCTAATGCAAGAATAATCTCCATATTATGAGAATCAATGCAATATTCAGGCAAAAATTACTCGTTTTCGCCCAACGTGGGGCTCGAACCCACGACCCTGAGATTAAGAGTCTCATGCTCTACCGACTGAGCTAGCCGGGCTCCCTCCTTAAGTCAGTATGCAGACCAATCCCTTTTTGTGAAAAAAATCAAATCCTGGATATTCCTCTACTCTTGTTTTGCAAGGAAAGCCAGATTTATACATCCTTCAGAGGACAGAGTGTCAAAAAAAATAAGAGAAAATGAAAATGGAAGTTGTGAGAACTTCATTTTGAGATTGCATAAGAATTCAAATTCCTCTCACATGCTAAAGAATACCTGAACCCTTTTGATTAAACCACTTTAGTTGTTATAATGAGACCATATTTGAAAGCCATCTGTGATTTTTCTGTTCTTACTCTGCAATGACCATGGGCAATGACAAGTTAAAAATAAAATGTATGCAAATTTTATAATGGAGAATGCGGGCATCGATCCCGCTATCTCTCGCATGCTAAGCGAGCGCTCTACCATTTGAGCTAATTCCCCTGTTTGTTTAAGCTGCATAACATGAAAAAAGTAACCTCACTGCCTTCCACACTTTATTTGAAGTTGAATTGCCCATAACAGTGTTCAGTTCACTCCTAACTTATGCCTTACCTCCACTTATGGGATGTTTTACAGTTCAGGTTGGCCTGTTTACTACTCGAATATGAGTGATATTGTGGTGTGTTCATCTAGACTCATACCCTACCTAATCTTGAAGTTAAATTTCCCACCAATGAGAAACCAAGGGAGATACCATTTTTGATAGTTATTGCATGTCTACTGCAAGAATAATCACCAGATTATGAGAGTCCAGCAAAAATTACTCATTTTCGCCCGACGTGGGGCTCGAACCCACGACCCTGAGATTAAGAGTCTCATGCTCTACCGACTGAGCTAGCCGGGCTCCCACTTCAAGATGGTATGCAGACTAATCATTTTTTATGAAGGAAATCCATTCCTGGACAATTTTTGGGAGTTATTGCAGGTCTAATGCAAGATTAATCTCCATATTATGAGAGTCAATGCAATATTCAGGAAAAAATTACTCGTTTTCGCCCAACGTGGGGCTCGAACCCACGACCCTGAGATTAAGAGTCTCATGCTCTACCGACTGAGCTAGCCGGGCTCCCTCCTTAAGACAGTATGCAGACCAATCCCTTTTTGTGAAAAAAATCAAATCCTGGATATTCCTCTACTCTTGTTTTGCAAGGAAAGCCAGATTTATACATCCTTCAGAGGACAGAGTGTCAAAAAAAATAAGAGAAAATGAAAACGAAAGTTGTGAGAACTTCATTTTGAGATTGCATAAGAATTCAAATTCCTCTCACATGCTAAAGAATACCTGAACCCTTTTGATTAAACCACTTTAGTTGTTATAATGAGACCATATTTGAAAGCCATCTGTGATTTTTCTGTTCTTACTCTGCAATGACCATGGGCAATGACAAGTTAAAAATAAAATGTATGCAAATTTTATAATGGAGAATGCGGGCATCGATCCCGCTACCTCTCGCATGCTAAGCGAGCGCTCTACCATTTGAGCTAATTCCCCTGTGTGTTTAATCTGCATAACATGAAAAAAGTAACCTGACTGCCTTCCACACTTTATTTGCAGTCCAATTGCCCATAACAGTGTTCAGTTCACTCCTAACATATGCCTTACCTCCACTTATGGGATGTTTTACAGTTCAGGTTGGCCTGTTTACTACTCGAATATGAGTGATATTGTGGTGTGTTCATCTAGACTCATACCCTACCTAATCTTGAAGTTAAATTTCCCACCAATGAGAAACCAAGGGAGATACCATTTTTGATAGTTATTGCATGTCTAATGCAAGAATAATCACCAGATTATGAGAGTCCAGCAAAAATTACTCATTTTCGCCCGACGTGGGGCTCGAACCCACGACCCTGAGATTAAGAGTCTCATGCTCTACCGACTGAGCTAGCCGGGCTCCCACTTCAAGATGGTATGCAGACTAATCATTTTTTATGAAGGAAATCCATTCCTGGACAATTTTTGGGAGTTATTGCAGGTCTAATGCAAGATTAATCTCCATATTATGAGAGTCAATGCAATATTCAGGAAAAAATTACTCGTTTTCGCCCAACGTGGGGCTCGAACCCACGACCCTGAGATTAAGAGTCTCATGCTCTACCGACTGAGCTAGCCGGGCTCCCTCCTTAAGACAGTATGCAGACCAATCCCTTTTTGTGAAAAAAATCAAATCCTGGATATTCCTCTACTCTTGTTTTGCAAGGAAAGCCAGATTTATACATCCTTCAGAGGACAGAGTGTCAAAAAAAATAAGAGAAAATGAAAACGGAAGTTGTGAGAACTTCATTTTGAGATTGCATAAGAATTCAAATTCCTCTCACATGCTAAAGAATACCTGAACCCTTTTGATTAAACCACTTTAGTTGTTATAATGAGACCATATTTGAAAGCCATCTGTGATTTTTCTGTTCTTACTCTGCAATGACCATGGGCAATGACAAGTTAAAAATAAAATGTATGCAAATTTTATAATGGAGAATGCGGGCATCGATCCCGCTACCTCTCGCATGCTAAGCGAGCGCTCTACCATTTGAGCTAATTCCCCTGTGTGTTTAATCTGCATAACATGAAAAAAGTAACCTCACTGCCTTCCACACTTTATTTGAAGTCCAATTGCCCATAACAGTGTTCAGTTCACTCCTAACTTATGCCTTACCTCCACTTATGGGATGTTTTACAGTTCAGGTTGGCCTGTTTACTACTCGAATATGAGTGATATTGTGGTGTGTTCATCTAGACTCATACCCTACCTAATCTTGAAGTTAAATTTCCCACCAATGAGAAACCAAGGGAGATACCATTTTTGATAGTTATTGCATGTCTAATGCAAGAATAATCACCAGATTATGAGAGTCCAGCAAAAATTACTCATTTTCGCCCAACGTGGAGCTCAAACCCACGACCCTGAGATTAAAAGTCTCATGCTCTACCGACTGAGCTAGCCGGGCTCCCACTTCTAGATGGTATGCAGACTAATCATTTTTTATGAAGGAAATCCATTCCTGGACAATTTTTGGGAGTTATTGTAGGTCTAATGCAAGAATAATCTCCATATTATGAGAATCAATGCAATATTCAGGCAAAAATTACTCGTTTTCGCCCAACGTGGGGCTCGAACCCACGACCCTGAGATTAAGAGTCTCATGCTCTACCGACTGAGCTAGCCGGGCTCCCTCCTTAAGTCAGTATGCAGACCAATCCCTTTTTGTGAAAAAAATCAAATCCTGGATATTCCTCTACTCTTGTTTTGCAAGGAAAGCCAGATTTATACATCCTTCAGAGGACAGAGTGTCAAAAAAAATAAGAGAAAATGAAAATGGAAGTTGTGAGAACTTCATTTTGAGATTGCATAAGAATTCAAATTCCTCTCACATGCTAAAGAATACCTGAACCCTTTTGATTAAACCACTTTAGTTGTTATAATGAGACCATATTTGAAAGCCATCTGTGATTTTTCTGTTCTTACTCTGCAATGACCATGGGCAATGACAAGTTAAAAATAAAATGTATGCAAATTTTATAATGGAGAATGCGGGCATCGATCCCGCTATCTCTCGCATGCTAAGCGAGCGCTCTACCATTTGAGCTAATTCCCCTGTTTGTTTAAGCTGCATAACATGAAAAAAGTAACCTCACTGCCTTCCACACTTTATTTGAAGTTGAATTGCCCATAACAGTGTTCAGTTCACTCCTAACTTATGCCTTACCTCCACTTATGGGATGTTTTACAGTTCAGGTTGGCCTGTTTACTACTCGAATATGAGTGATATTGTGGTGTGTTCATCTAGACTCATACCCTACCTAATCTTGAAGTTAAATTTCCCACCAATGAGAAACCAAGGGAGATACCATTTTTGATAGTTATTGCATGTCTACTGCAAGAATAATCACCAGATTATGAGAGTCCAGCAAAAATTACTCATTTTCGCCCGACGTGGGGCTCGAACCCACGACCCTGAGATTAAGAGTCTCATGCTCTACCGACTGAGCTAGCCGGGCTCCCACTTCAAGATGGTATGCAGACTAATCATTTTTTATGAAGGAAATCCATTCCTGGACAATTTTTGGGAGTTATTGCAGGTCTAATGCAAGATTAATCTCCATATTATGAGAGTCAATGCAATATTCAGGAAAAAATTACTCGTTTTCGCCCAACGTGGGGCTCGAACCCACGACCCTGAGATTAAGAGTCTCATGCTCTACCGACTGAGCTAGCCGGGCTCCCTCCTTAAGACAGTATGCAGACCAATCCCTTTTTGTGAAAAAAATCAAATCCTGGATATTCCTCTACTCTTGTTTTGCAAGGAAAGCCAGATTTATACATCCTTCAGAGGACAGAGTGTCAAAAAAAATAAGAGAAAATGAAAACGAAAGTTGTGAGAACTTCATTTTGAGATTGCATAAGAATTCAAATTCCTCTCACATGCTAAAGAATACCTGAACCCTTTTGATTAAACCACTTTAGTTGTTATAATGAGACCATATTTGAAAGCCATCTGTGATTTTTCTGTTCTTACTCTGCAATGACCATGGGCAATGACAAGTTAAAAATAAAATGTATGCAAATTTTATAATGGAGAATGCGGGAATCGATCCCGCTACCTCTCGCATGCTAAGCGAGCGCTCTACCATTTGAGCTAATTCCCCTGTGTGTTTAATCTGCATAACATGAAAAAAGTAACCTGACTGCCTTCCACACTTTATTTGCAGTCCAATTGCCCATAACAGTGTTCAGTTCACTCCTAACATATGCCTTACCTCCACTTATGGGATGTTTTACAGTTCAGGTTGGCCTGTTTACTACTCGAATATGAGTGATATTGTGGTGTGTTCATCTAGACTCATACCCTACCTAATCTTGAAGTTAAATTTCCCACCAATGAGAAACCAAGGGAGATACCATTTTTGATAGTTATTGCATGTCTAATGCAAGAATAATCACCAGATTATGAGAGTCCAGCAAAAATTACTCATTTTCGCCCAACGTGGAGCTCAAACCCACGACCCTGAGATTAAAAGTCTCATGCTCTACCGACTGAGCTAGCCGGGCTCCCACTTCTAGATGGTATGCAGACTAATCATTTTTTATGAAGGAAATCCAGTCCTGGACAATTTTTGGGAGTTATTGTAGGTCTAATGCAAGAATAATCTCCATATTATGAGAATCAATGCAATATTCAGGCAAAAATTACTCGTTTTCGCCCAACGTGGGGCTCGAACCCACGACCCTGAGATTAAGAGTCTCATGCTCTACCGACTGAGCTAGCCGGGCTCCCTCCTTAAGACAGTATGCAGACCAATCCCTTTTTGTGAAAAAAATCAAATCCTGGATATTCCTCTACTCTTGTTTTGCAAGGAAAGCCAGATTTATACATCCTTCAGAGGACAGAGTGTCAAAACAAATAAGAGAAAATGAAAACGGAAGTTGTGAGAACTTCATTTTGAGATTGCATAAGAATTCAAATTCCTCTCACATGCTAAAGAATACCTGAACCCTTTTGATTAAACCACTTTAGTTGTTATAATGAGACCATATTTGAAAGCCATCTGTGATTTTTCTGTTCTTACTCTGCAATGACCTTGGCAATGACAAGTTAAAAATAAAATGTATGCAAATTTTATAATGGAGAATGTGGGCATCGATCCCACTACCTCTCGCATGCTAAGCGAGCGCTCTACCATTTGAGCTAATTCCCCTGTGTGTTTAATCTGCATAACATGAAAAAAGTAACCTCACTGCCTTCCACACTTTATTTGAAGTCCAATTGCCCATAACAGTGTTCAGTTCACTCCTAACTTATGCCTTACCTCCACTTATGGGATGTTTTACAGTTCAGGTTGGCCTGTTTACTACTCGAATATGAGTGATATTGTGGTGTGTTCATCTAGACTCATACCCTACCTAATCTTGAAGTTAAATTTCCCACCAATGAGAAACCAAGGGAGATACCATTTTTGATAGTTATTGCATGTCTAATGCAAGAATAATCACCAGATTATGAGGGTCCAGCAAAAATTACTCATTTTCGCCCAACGTGGAGCTCGAACCCACGACCCTGAGATTAAAAGTCTCATGCTCTACCGACTGAGCTAGCCGGGCTCCCACTTCTAGATGGTATGCAGACTAATCATTTTTTATGAAGGAAATCCAGTCCTGGACAATTTTTGGGAGTTATTGCAGGTCTAATGCAAGAATAATCTCCATATTATGAGAGTCAATGCAATATTCAGGCAAAAATTACTCGTTTTCGCCCAACGTGGGGCTCGAACCCACGACCCTGAGATTAAGAGTCTCATGCTCTACCGACTGAGCTAGCCGGGCTCCCTCCTTAAGACAGTATGCAGACCAATCCCTTTTTGTGAAAAAAATCAAATCCTGGATATTCCTCTACTCTTGTTTTGCAAGGAAAGCCAGATTTATACATCCTTCAGAGGACAGAGTGTCAAAACAAATAAGAGAAAATGAAAACGGAAGTTGTGAGAACTTCATTTTGAGATTGCATAAGAATTCAAATTCCTCTCACATGCTAAAGAATACCTGAACCCTTTTGATTAAACCACTTTAGTTGTTATAATGAGACCATATTTGAAAGCCATCTGTGATTTTTCTGTTCTTACTCTGCAATGACCTTGGCAATGACAAGTTAAAAATAAAATGTATGCAAATTTTATAATGGAGAATGTGGGCATCGATCCCGCTACCTCTCGCATGCTAAGCGAGCGCTCTACCATTTGAGCTAATTCCCCTGTGTGTTTAATCTGCATAACATGAAAAAAGTAACCTCACTGCCTTCCACACTTTATTTGAAGTCCAATTGCCCATAACAGTGTTCAGTTCACTCCTAACTTATGCCTTACCTCCACTTATGGGATGTTTTACAGTTCAGGTTGGCCTGTTTACTACTCGAATATGAGTGATATTGTGGTGTGTTCATCTAGACTCATACCCTACCTAATCTTGAAGTTAAATTTCCCACCAATGAGAAACCAAGGGAGATACCATTTTTGATAGTTATTGCATGTCTAATGCAAGAATAATCACCAGATTATGAGGGTCCAGCAAAAATTACTCATTTTCGCCCAACGTGGAGCTCGAACCCACGACCCTGAGATTAAAAGTCTCATGCTCTACCGACTGAGCTAGCCGGGCTCCCATTTCAAGATGGTATGCAGACTAATCATTTTTTATGAAGGAAATCCAGTCCTGGACAATTTTTGGGAGTTATTGCAGGTCTAATGCAAGATTAATCTCCATATTATGAGAGTCAATGCAATATTCAGGCAAAAATTACTCGTTTTTGCCCAACGTGGGGCTCGAACCAACGACCCTGAGATTAAGAGTCTCATGCTCTACCGACTGAGCTAGCCGGACTCCCTCCTTAAGACAGTATGCAGACCAATCCCTATTTGTGAAAAAAATCAAATCCTGGACATTCCTCTACTCTTGTTTTGCAAGGAAAGCCAGATTTATACATCCTTCAGAGGACAGAGTGTCAAAAAAAATAAGAGAAAATGAAAACGGAAGTTGTGAGAACTTCATTTTGAGATTGCATAAGAATTCAAATTCCTCTCACATGCTAAAGAATACCTGAACCCTTTTGATTAAACCACTTTAGTTGTTATAATGAGACCATATTTGAAAGCCATCTGTGATTTTTCTGTTCTTACTCTGCAATGACCATGGGCAATGACAAGTTAAAAATAAAATGTATGCAAATTTTATAATGGAGAATGCGGGCATCGATCCTGCTACCTCTTGCATGCTAAGCGAGCGCTCTACCATTTGAGCTAATTCCCCTGTGTGTTTAATCTGCATAACATGAAAAAAGTAACCTCACTGCCTTCCACACTTTATTTGCAGTCCAATTGCCCATAACAGTGTTCAGTTCACTCCTAACTTATGCCTTACCTCCACTTATGGGATGTTTTACAGTTCAGGTTGGCCTGTTTACTACTCGAATATGAGTGATATTGTGGTGTGTTCATCTAGACTCATACCCTACCTAATCTTGAAGTTAAATTTCCCACCAATGAGAAACCAAGGGAGATACCATTTTTATAGTTATTGCATGTCTAATGCAAGAATAATCACCAGATTATGAGAGTCCAGCAAAAATTACTCATTTTCGCCCGACGTGGGGCTTGAACCCACGACCCTGAGATTACGAGTCTCATGCTCTACCGACTGAGCTAGCCGGGCTCCCACTACCAGATGGTATGCAGACTAATCATTTTTTATGAAGGAAATCCATTCCTGGACAATTTTTGGGAGTTATTGCAGGTCTAATGCAAGATTAATCTCCATATTATGAGAGTCAATGCAATATTCAGGAAAAAATTACTCGTTTTCGCCCAACGTGGGGCTCGAACCCACGACCCTGAGATTAAGAGTCTCATGCTCTACCGACTGAGCTAGCCGGCTCCCTCCTTAAGACAGTATGCAGACCAATCCCTTTTTGTGAAGAAAATCAAATCCTGGATATTCCTCTACTCTTGTTTTGCAAGGAAAGCCAGATTTATACATCCTTCAGAGGACAGAGTGTCAAAAAAAATAAGAGAAAATGAAAATGGAAGTTGTGAGAACTTCATTTTGAGATTGCATAAGAATTCAAATTCCTCTCACATGCTAAAGAATACCTGAACCCTTTTGATTAAACCAATTTAGTTGTTATAATGAGACCATATTTGAAAGCCATCTGTGATTTTTCTGTTCTTACTCTGCAATGACCTTGGCAATGACAAGTTAAAAATAAAATGTATGCAAATTTTATAATGGAGAATGCGGGCATCGAGCCCGCTACCTCTCGCATGCTAAGCGAGCGCTTTACTATTTGAGCTAATTCCCCTGTGTGTTTAATCTGCATAACATGAAAAAAGTAACCTTACTGCGTTCCACACTTTATTTGAAGTCCAATTGCCCATAACAGTGTTCAGTTCACTCCTAACTTATGCCTTACCTCCACTTATGGGATGTTTTACAGTTCAGGTTGGCCTGTTTACTACTCGAATATGAGTGATATTGCGCTGTGTTCATCTAGACTCATACCCTAGCTAATCTTGAAGTTAAATTTCCCACCAATGAGAAACCAAGGGAGATACCATTTCTGATAGTTATTGCATGTCTAATGCAAGAATATTCACCAGATTATGAGAGTCAATGCAATAATCCAGCAAAAATTACTCATTTTCGCCCAACGTGGGGCTCGAACCCACGACCCTGAGATTAAGAGTCTCATGCTCTACCGACTGAGCTAGCCGGGCTCCCACTTCAAGATGGTATGCAGACTAATCATTTTTTATGAAGGAAATCCATTCCTGAACAATTTTTGGGAGTTATTGCAGGTCTAATGTAAGATTAATCTCCATATTATGAGAGTCAATGCAATATTCAGGAAAAAATTACTCGTTTTCGCCCAACGTGGGGCTCGAACCCACGACCCTGAGATTAAGAGTCTCATGCTCTACCGACTGAGCTAGCCGGGCTCCCTCCTTAAGTCAGTATGCAGACCAATCCCTTTTTGTGAAAAAAATCAAATCCTGGATATTCCTCTACTCTTGTTTTGCAAGGAAAGCCAGATTTATACATCCTTCAGAGGACAGAGTGTCAAAAAAAATAAGAGAAAATGAAAATGGAAGTTGTGAGAACTTCATTTTGAGATTGCATAAGAATTCAAATTCCTCTCACATGCTAAAGAATACCTGAACCCTTTTGATTAAACCACTTTAGTTGTTATAATGAGACCATATTTGAAAGCCATCTGTGATTTTTCTGTTCTTACTCTGCAATGACCATGGGCAATGACAAGTTAAAAATAAAATGTATGCAAATTTTATAATGGAGAATGCGGGCATCGATCCCGCTATCTCTCGCATGCTAAGCGAGCGCTCTACCATTTGAGCTAATTCCCCTGTTTGTTTAAGCTGCATAACATGAAAAAAGTAACCTCACTGCCTTCCACACTTTATTTGAAGTCCAATTGCCCATAACAGTGTTCAGTTCACTCCTAACTTATGCCTTACCTCCACTTATGGGATGTTTTACAGTTCAGGTTGGCCTGTTTACTACTCGAATATGAGTGATATTGTGGTGTGTTCATCTAGACTCATACCCTACCTAATCTTGAAGTTAAATTTCCCACCAATGAGAAACCAAGGGAGATACCATTTTTGATAGTTATTGCATGTCTACTGCAAGAATAATCACCAGATTATGAGAGTCCAGCAAAAATTACTCATTTTCGCCCGACGTGGGGCTCGAACCCACGACCCTGAGATTAAGAGTCTCATGCTCTACCGACTGAGCTAGCCGGGCTCCCACTTCAAGATGGTATGCAGACTAATCATTTTTTATGAAGGAAATCCAGTCCTGGACAATTTTTGGGAGTTATTGTAGGTCTAATGCAAGAATAATCTCCATATTATGAGAATCAATGCAATATTCAGGCAAAAATTACTCGTTTTCGCCCAACGTGGGGCTCGAACCCACGACCCTGAGATTAAGAGTCTCATGCTCTACCGACTGAGCTAGCCGGGCTCCCTCCTTAAGACAGTATGCAGACCAATCCCTTTTTGTGAAAAAAATCAAATCCTGGATATTCCTCTACTCTTGTTTTGCAAGGAAAGCCAGATTTATACATCCTTCAGAGGACAGAGTGTCAAAACAAATAAGAGAAAATGAAAACGGAAGTTGTGAGAACTTCATTTTGAGATTGCATAAGAATTCAAATTCCTCTCACATGCTAAAGAATACCTGAACCCTTTTGATTAAACCACTTTAGTTGTTATAATGAGACCATATTTGAAAGCCATCTGTGATTTTTCTGTTCTTACTCTGCAATGACCTTGGCAATGACAAGTTAAAAATAAAATGTATGCAAATTTTATAATGGAGAATGTGGGCATCGATCCCACTACCTCTCGCATGCTAAGCGAGCGCTCTACCATTTGAGCTAATTCCCCTGTGTGTTTAATCTGCATAACATGAAAAAAGTAACCTCACTGCCTTCCACACTTTATTTGAAGTCCAATTGCCCATAACAGTGTTCAGTTCACTCCTAACTTATGCCTTACCTCCACTTATGGGATGTTTTACAGTTCAGGTTGGCCTGTTTACTACTCGAATATGAGTGATATTGTGGTGTGTTCATCTAGACTCATACCCTACCTAATCTTGAAGTTAAATTTCCCACCAATGAGAAACCAAGGGAGATACCATTTTTGATAGTTATTGCATGTCTAATGCAAGAATAATCACCAGATTATGAGGGTCCAGCAAAAATTACTCATTTTCGCCCAACGTGGAGCTCGAACCCACGACCCTGAGATTAAAAGTCTCATGCTCTACCGACTGAGCTAGCCGGGCTCCCACTTCTAGATGGTATGCAGACTAATCATTTTTTATGAAGGAAATCCAGTCCTGGACAATTTTTGGGAGTTATTGCAGGTCTAATGCAAGAATAATCTCCATATTATGAGAGTCAATGCAATATTCAGGCAAAAATTACTCGTTTTCGCCCAACGTGGGGCTCGAACCCACGACCCTGAGATTAAGAGTCTCATGCTCTACCGACTGAGCTAGCCGGGCTCCCTCCTTAAGACAGTATGCAGACCAATCCCTTTTTGTGAAAAAAATCAAATCCTGGATATTCCTCTACTCTTGTTTTGCAAGGAAAGCCAGATTTATACATCCTTCAGAGGACAGAGTGTCAAAACAAATAAGAGAAAATGAAAACGGAAGTTGTGAGAACTTCATTTTGAGATTGCATAAGAATTCAAATTCCTCTCACATGCTAAAGAATACCTGAACCCTTTTGATTAAACCACTTTAGTTGTTATAATGAGACCATATTTGAAAGCCATCTGTGATTTTTCTGTTCTTACTCTGCAATGACCTTGGCAATGACAAGTTAAAAATAAAATGTATGCAAATTTTATAATGGAGAATGCGGGCATCGATCCCGCTACCTCTCACATGCTAAGCGAGCGCTCTACCATTTGAGCTAATTCCCCTGTGTGTTTAATCTGCATAACATGAAAAAAGTAACCTCACTGCCTTCCACACTTTATTTGAAGTCCAATTGCCCATAACAGTGTTCAGTTCACTCCTAACTTATGCCTTACCTCCACTTATGGGATGTTTTACAGTTCAGGTTGGCCTGTTTACTACTCGAATATGAGTGATATTGTGGTGTGTTCATCTAGACTCATACCCTACCTAATCTTGAAGTTAAATTTCCCACCATTGAGAAACCAAGGGAGATACCATTTTTGATAGTTATTGCATGTCTAATGCAAGAATAATCACCAGATTATGAGGGTCCAGCAAAAATTACTCATTTTCGCCCAACGTGGAGCTCGAACCCACGACCCTGAGATTAAAAGTCTCATGCTCTACCGACTGAGCTAGCCGGGCTCCCATTTCAAGATGGTATGCAGACTAATCATTTTTTATGAAGGAAATCCAGTCCTGGACAATTTTTGGGAGTTATTGCAGGTCTAATGCAAGATTAATCTCCATATTATGAGAGTCAATGCAATATTCAGGCAAAAATTACTCGTTTTTGCCCAACGTGGGGCTCGAACCAACGACCCTGAGATTAAGAGTCTCATGCTCTACCGACTGAGCTAGCCGGACTCCCTCCTTAAGACAGTATGCAGACCAATCCCTATTTGTGAAAAAAATCAAATCCTGGACATTCCTCTACTCTTGTTTTGCAAGGAAAGCCAGATTTATACATCCTTCAGAGGACAGAGTGTCAAAAAAAATAAGAGAAAATGAAAACGGAAGTTGTGAGAACTTCATTTTGAGATTGCATAAGAATTCAAATTCCTCTCACATGCTAAAGAATACCTGAACCCTTTTGATTAAACCACTTTAGTTGTTATAATGAGACCATATTTGAAAGCCATCTGTGATTTTTCTGTTCTTACTCTGCAATGACCATGGGCAATGACAAGTTAAAAATAAAATGTATGCAAATTTTATAATGGAGAATGCGGGCATCGATCCTGCTACCTCTTGCATGCTAAGCGAGCGCTCTACCATTTGAGCTAATTCCCCTGTGTGTTTAATCTGCATAACATGAAAAAAGTAACCTCACTGCCTTCCACACTTTATTTGCAGTCCAATTGCCCATAACAGTGTTCAGTTCACTCCTAACTTATGCCTTACCTCCACTTATGGGATGTTTTACAGTTCAGGTTGGCCTGTTTACTACTCGAATATGAGTGATATTGTGGTGTGTTCATCTAGACTCATACCCTACCTAATCTTGAAGTTAAATTTCCCACCAATGAGAAACCAAGGGAGATACCATTTTTATAGTTATTGCATGTCTAATGCAAGAATAATCACCAGATTATGAGAGTCCAGCAAAAATTACTCATTTTCGCCCGACGTGGGGCTTGAACCCACGACCCTGAGATTACGAGTCTCATGCTCTACCGACTGAGCTAGCCGGGCTCCCACTACCAGATGGTATGCAGACTAATCATTTTTTATGAAGGAAATCCATTCCTGGACAATTTTTGGGAGTTATTGCAGGTCTAATGCAAGATTAATCTCCATATTATGAGAGTCAATGCAATATTCAGGAAAAAATTACTCGTTTTCGCCCAACGTGGGGCTCGAACCCACGACCCTGAGATTAAGAGTCTCATGCTCTACCGACTGAGCTAGCCGGGCTCCCTCCTAAGCGAGCGTTTTACTATTTGAGCTAATTCCCCTGTGTGTTTAATCTGCATAACATGAAAAAAGTAACCTTACTGCCTTCCACACTTTATTTGAAGTCCAATTGCCCATAACAGTGTTCAGTTCACTCCTAACTTATCCACTTATGGGATGTTTTACAGTTCAGGTTGGCCTGTTTACTACTCGAATATGAGTGATATTGCGCTGTGTTCATCTAGACTCATACCCTAGCTAATCTTGAAGTTAAATTTCCCACCAATGAGAAACCAAGGGAGATACCATTTCTGATAGTTATTGCATGTCTAATGCAAGAATGCTCACCAGATTATGAGAGTCAATGCAATAATCCAGCAAAAATTACTCATTTTTGCCCAACGTGGGGCTCGAACCCACGACCCTGAGATTAAGAGTCTCATGCTCTACCGACTGAGCTAGCCGGGCTCCCACTTCAAGATGGTATGCAGACTAATCATTTTTTATGAAGGAAATCCAGTCCTGGACAATTTTTGGGAGTTATTGCAGGTCTAATGCAAGAATAATCTCCATATTATGAGAGTCTATGCAATATTCAGGGAAAAATAACTCTTTTTCGCCCAACGTGGGGCTCGAACCCACGACCCTGAGATTAAGAGTCTCATGCTCTACCGACTGAGCTAGCCGGGCTCCCTCCTTATGACAGTATGCAGACCAATCCCTTTTTGTGAAAAAAATCAAATCCTGGATATTCCTCTACTCTTGTTTTGCAAGGAAAGCCAGATTTATACATCCTTCAGAGGACAGAGTGTCAAAACAAATAAGAGAAAATGAAAACGGAAGTTGTGAGAACTTCATTTTGAGATTGCATAAGAATTCAAATTCCTCTCACATGCTAAAGAATACCTGAACCCTTTTGATTAAACCACTTTAGTTGTTATAATGAGACCATATTTGAAAGCCATCTGTGATTTTTCTGTTCTTACTCTGCAATGACCTTGGCAATGACAAGTTAAAAATAAAATGTATGTAAATTTTATAATGGAGAATGCGGGCATCGATCCCGCTACCTCTCGCATGCTAAGGGAGGGCTCTACCATTTGAGCTAATTCCCCTGTGTGTTTAATCTGCATAACATGAAAAAAGTAACCTTACTGCCTTCCACACTATATTTGAAGTCCAATTGCCCATAACAGTGTTCAGTTCACTCCTAACTTATGCCTTACCTCCACTTATGGGATGTTTTACAGTTCAGGTTGGCCTGTTTACTACTCGAATATGAGTGATATTGCGCTGTGTTCATCTAGACTCATACCCTAGCTAATCTTGAAGTTAAATTTCCCACCAATGAGAAACCAAGGGAGATACCATTTCTGATAGTTATTGCATGTCTAATGCAAGAATATTCACCAGATTATGAGAGTCAATGCAATAATCCAGAAAAAATTACTCATTTTCGCCCAACGTGGGGCTCGAACCCACGACCCTGAGATTAAGAGTCTCATGCTCTACCGACTGAGCTAGCCGGGCTCCCACTTCAAGATGGTATGCAGACTAATCATTTTTTATGAAGGAAATCCATTCCTGGACAATTTTTGGGAGTTATTGCAGGTCTAATGCAAGAATAATCTCCATATTATGAGAGTCAATGCAATATTCAGGCAAAAATTACTCGTTTTCGCCCAACGTGGGGCTCGAACCCACGACCCTGAGATTAAGAGTCTCATGCTCTACCGACTGAGGTAGCCGGGCTCCCTCCTTAAGACAGTATGCAGACCAATCCCTTTTTGTGAAAAAAATCAAATCCTGGATATTCCTCTACTCTTGTTTTGCAAGGAAAGCCAGATTTATACATCCTTCAGAGGACAGAGTGTCAAAAAAAATAAGAGAAAATGAAAACGGAAGTTGTGAGAACTTCATTTTGAGATTGCATAAGAATTCAAATTCCTCTCACATGCTAAAGAATACCTGAACCCTTTTGATTAAACCACTTTAGTTGTTATACTGAGACCATATTTGAAAGCCATCTGTGATTTTTCTGTTCTTACTCTGCAATGACCTTGGCAATGACAAGTTAAAAATAAAATGTATGCAAATTTTATAATGGAGAATGCGGGCATCGATCCCGCTACCTCTCGCATGCTAAGCGAGCTCTCTACCATTTGAGCTAATTCCCCTGTGTGTTTAATCTGCATAACATGAAAAAAGTAACCTCACTGCCTTCCACACTTTATTTGAAGTCCAATTGCCCATAACAGTGTTCAGTTCACTCCTAACTTATGCCTTACCTCCACTTATGGGATGTTTTACAGTTCAGGTTGGCCTGTTTACTACTCGAATATGAGTGATATTGCGCTGTGTTCATCTAGACTCATACCCTAGCTAATCTTGAAGTTAAATTTCCCACCAATGAGAAACCAAGGGAGATACCATTTCTGATAGTTATTGCATGTCTAATGCAAGAATATTCACCAGATTATGAGAGTCAATGCAATAATCCAGCAAAAATTACTCATTTTCGCCCAACGTGGGGCTCGAACCCACGACCCTGAAATTAAGAGTCTCATGCTCTACCGACTGAGCTAGCCGGGCTCCCACTTCAAGATGGTATGCAGACTAATCATTTTTTATGAAGGAAATCCATTCCTGGACAATTTTTGGGAGTTATTGCAGGTCTAATGAAAGAATAATCTCCATATTATGAGAGTCAATGCAATATTCAGGCAAAAATTACTCGTTTTCGCCCAACGTGGGGCTCGAACCCACGACCCTGAGATTAAGAGTCTCATGCTCTACCGACTGAGGTAGCCGGGCTCCCTCCTTAAGACAGTATGCAGACCAATCCCTTTTTGTGAAAAAAATCAAATCCTGGATATTCCTCTACTCTTGTTTTGCAAGGAAAGCCAGATTTATACATCCTTCAGAGGACAGAGTGTCAAAAAAAATAAGAGAAAATGAAAACGGAAGTTGTGAGAACTTCATTTTGAGATTGCATAAGAATTCAAATTCCTCTCACATGCTAAAGAATACCTGAACCCTTTTGATTAAACCACTTTAGTTGTTATACTGAGACCATATTTGAAAGCCATCTGTGATTTTTCTGTTCTTACTCTGCAATGACCTTGGCAATGACAAGTTAAAAATAAAATGTATGCAAATTTTATAATGGAGAATGCGGGCATCGATCCCGCTACCTCTCGCATGCTAAGCAAGCTCTCTACCATTTGAGCTAATTCCCCTGTGTGTTTAATCTGCATAACATGAAAAAAGTAACCTCACTGCCTTCCACACTTTATTTGAAGTCCAATTGCCCATAACAGTGTTCAGTTCACTCCTAACTTATGCCTTACCTCCACTTATGGGATGTTTTACAGTTCAGGTTGGCCTGTTTACTACTCGAATATGAGTGATATTGTGGTGTGTTCATCTAGACTCATACCCTACCTAATCTTGAAGTTAAATTTCCCACCAATGAGAAACCAAGGGAGATACCATTTTTGATAGTTATTGCATGTCTAATGCAAGAATAATCACCAGATTATGAGAGTCCAGCAAAAATTACTCATTTTCGCCCAACGTGAGGCTCAAACCCTGAGATTAAGAGTCTCATGCTCTACCGACTGAGCTAGCCGGGTTCCCACTTCAAGATGGTATGCAGACTAATCATTTTTTATGAAGGAAATCCATTCCTGGACAATTTTTGGGAGTTATTGCAGGTCTAATGCAAGATTAATCTCCATATTATGAGAGTCAATGCAGTATTCAGGCAAAAATTACTCGTTTTCGCCCAACGTGGAGCTCGAACCCACGACCCTGAGATTAAGAGTCTCATGCTCTACCGACTGAGCTAGCCAGGCTCCCTCCTTAAGGCAGTATGCAGACCAATCCCTTTTTGTGAAGAAAATCAAATCCTGGATATTCCTCTACTCTTGTTTTGCAAGGAAAGCCATATTTATACATCCTTCAGAGGACAGAGTGTCAAAAAAAATAAGAGAAAATGAAAATGGAAGTTGTGAGAACTTCATTTTGAGATTGCATAAGAATTCAAATTCCTCTCAAATGCTAAAGAATACCTGAACCCTTTTGACTAAACCACTTTAGTTGTTATAATGAGACCATATTTGAAAGCCATCTGTGATTTTTCTGTTCTTACTCTGCAATGACCTTGGCAATGACAAGTTGAAAATAAAATGTATGCAAATTTTATAATGGAGAATGCGGGCATCGAGCCCGCTACCTCTCGCATGCTAAGCGAGCGCTTTACTATTTGAGCTAATTCCCCTGTGTGTTTAATCTGCATAACATGAAAAAAGTAACCTTACTGCGTTCCACACTTTATTTGAAGTCCAATTGCCCATAACAGTGTTCAGTTCACTCCTAATTTATGCCTTACCTCCACTTATGGGATGTTTTACAGTTCAGGTTGGCCTGTTTACTACTCGAATATGAGTGATATTGCGCTGTGTTTATCTAGACTCATACCCTAGCTAATCTTGAAGTTATATTTCCCACCAATGAGAAACCAAGGGAGATACCATTTCTGATAGTTATTGCATGTCTAATGCAAGAATATTCACCAGATTATGAGAGTCAATGCAATAATCCAGCAAAAATTACTCATTTTTGCCCAACGTGGGGCTCGAACCCACGACCCTGAGATTAAGAGTCTCATGCTCTACCGACTGAGCTAGCTGGGCTCCCACTTCAAGATGGTATGCAGACTAATCATTTTTTATGAAGGAAATCCATTCCTGGACAATTTTTGGGAGTTATTGCAGGTCTAATGCAAGATTAATCTCCATATTATGAGAGTCAATGCAATATTCAGGAAAAAATTACTCGTTTTCGGCCAATGTGGGGCTCGAACCCACGACCCTGAGATTAAGAGTCTCATGCTCTACCGACTGAGCTAGCCGGGCTCCCTCCTTAAGACAGTATGCAGACCACTCCCTTTTTGTGAAAAAAATCAAATCCTGGATATTCCTCTACTCTTGTTTTGCAAGGAAAGCCAGATTTATACATCCTTCAGAGGACAGAGTGTCAAAAAAAAGAAGAGAAAATGAAAATGGAAGTTGTGAGAACTTCATTTTGAGATTGCATAAGAATTCAAATTCCTCTCACATGCTAAAGAATACCTGAACCCTTTTGATTAAACCACTTTAGTTGTGATAATGAGACCATATTTGAAAGCCATCTGTGATTTTTCTGTTCTTACTCTGCAATGACCATGGGCAATGACAAGTTAAAAATAAAATGTATGCAAATTTTATAATGGAGAATGCGGGCATCGATCCCGCTACCTCTCGCATGCTAAGCGAGCGCTCTACCATTTGAGCTAATTCCCCTGTGTGTTTAATCTGCATAACATGAAAAAAGTAACCTCACTGCCTTCCACACTTTATTTGAAGTCCAATTGCCCATAACAGTGTTCAGTTCACTCCTAACTTATGCCTTACCTCCACTTATGGGATGTTTTACAGTTCAGGTTGGCCTGTTTACTACTTGAATATGAGTGATATTGTGGTGTGTTCATCTAGACTCATACTCTACCTAATCTTGAAGTTAAATTTCCCACCAATGAGAAACCAAGGGAGATACCATTTTTGATAGTTATTGCATGTCTAATGCAAGAATAATCACCAGATTATGAGAGTCCAGCAAAAATTACTCATTTTCGCCCAACGTGGAGCTCGAACCCACGACCCTGAGATTAAAAGTCTCATGCTCTACCGACTGAGCTAGCCGGGGTCCCACTTCAAGATGGTATGCAGACTAATCATTTTTTATGAAGGAAATCCAGTCCTGGACAATTTTTGGGAGTTATTGCAGGTCTAATGCAAGAATAATCTCCATATTATGAGAGTCTATGCAATATTCAGGGAAAAATAACTCTTTTTCGCCCAACGTGGGGCTCGAACCCACGACCCTGAGATTAAGAGTCTCATGCTCTACCGACTGAGCTAGCCGGGCTCCCTCCTTAAGACAGTATGCAGACCAATCCCTTTTTGTGAAAAAAATCAAATCCTGGATATTCCTCTACTCTTGTTTTGCAAGGAAAGCCAGATTTATACATCCTTCAGAGGACAGAGTGTCAAAACAAATAAGAGAAAATGAAAACGGAAGTTGTGAGAACTTCATTTTGAGATTGCATAAGAATTCAAATTCCTCTCACATGCTAAAGAATACCTGAACCCTTTTGATTAAACCACTTTAGTTGTTATAATGAGACCATATTTGAAAGCCATCTGTGATTTTTCTGTTCTTACTCTGCAATGACCTTGGCAATGACAAGTTAAAAATAAAATGTATGTAAATTTTATAATGGAGAATGCGGGCATCGATCCCGCTACCTCTCGCATGCTAAGCGAGCGCTCTACCATTTGAGCTAATTCCCCTGTGTGTTTAATCTGCATAACATGAAAAAATTAACCTTACTGCCTTCCACACTATATTTGAAGTCCAATTGCCCATAACAGTGTTCAGTTCACTCCTAACTTATGCCTTACCTCCACTTATGGGATGTTTTACAGTTCAGGTTGGCCTGTTTACTACTCGAATATGAGTGATTTTGTGGTGTGTTCATCTAGACTCATACCCTACCTAATCTTGAAGTTAAATTTCCCACCAATGAGAAACCAAGGGAGATACCATTTTTGATAGTTATTGCATGTCTAATGCAAGAATAATCACCAGATTATGAGAGTCCAGCAAAAATTACTCATTTTCGTCCAACGTGAGGCTCGAACCCACGACCCTGAGATTAAGAGTCTCATGCTCTACCGACTGAGCTAGCCGGGCTCCCACTTCGAGATTGTATGCAGACTAATCATTTTTTATGAAGGAAATCCATTCCTGGACAATTTTTGGGAGTTATTGCAGGTCTAATGCAAGATTAATCTCCATATTATGAGAGTCAATGCAGTATTCAGGCAAAAATTACTCGTTTTCGCCCAACGTGGAGCTCGAACCCACGACCCTGAGATTAAGAGTCTCATGCTCTACCGACTGAGCTAGCCGGGCTCCCTCCTTAAGACAGTATGCAGACCAATCCCTTTTTGTGAAGAAAATCAAATCCTGGATATTCCTCTACTCTTGTTTTGCAAGGAAAGCCAGATTTATACATCCTTCAGAGGACAGAGTGTCAAAAAAAATAAGAGAAAATGAAAATGGAAGTTGTGAGAACTTCATTTTGAGATTGCATAAGAATTCAAATTCCTCTCACATGCTAAAGAATACCTGAACCCTTTTGATTAAACCAATTTAGTTGTTATAATGAGACCATATTTGAAAGCCATCTGTGATTTTTCTGTTCTTACTCTGCAATGACCTTGGCAATGACAACTTAAAAATAAAATGTATGCAAATTTTATAATGGAGAATGCGGGCATCGAGCCCGCTACCTCTCGCATGCTAAGCGAGCGCTTTACTATTTGAGCTAATTCTCCTGTGTGTTTAATCTGCATAACATGAAAAAAGTAACCTTACTGCGTTCCACACTTTATTTGAAGTCCAATTGCCCATAACAGTGTTCAGTTCACTCCTAACTTATGCCTTACCTCCACTTATGGGATGTTTTACAGTTCAGGTTGGCCTGTTTACTACTCGAATATGAGTGATATTGCGCTGTGTTCATCTAGACTCATACCCTAGCTAATCTTGAAGTTAAATTTCCCACCAATGAGAAACCAAGGGAGATACCATTTCTGATAGTTATTGCATGTCTAATGCAAGAATATTCACCAGATTATGAGAGTCAATGCAATAATCCAGCAAAAATTACTCATTTTCGCCCCACGGTGGGCTCGAACCCACGACCCTGAGATTAAGAGTCTCATGCTCTACCGACTGAGCTAGCCGGGCTCCCACTTCAAGATGGTATGCAGACTAATCATTTTTTATGAAGGAAATCCATTCCTGGACAATTTTTGGGAGTTATTGCAGGTCTAATGCAAGAATAATCTCCATATTATGAGAGTCAATGCAATATTCAGGCAAAAATTACTCGTTTTCGCCCAACGTGGGGCTCGAACCCACGACCCTGAGATTAAGAGTCTCATGCTCTACCGACTGAGGTAGCCGGGCTCCCTCCTTAAGACAGTATGCAGACCAATCCCTTTTTGTGAAAAAAATCAAATCCTGGATATTCCTCTACTCTTGTTTTGCAAGGAAAGCCAGATTTATACATCCTTCAGAGGACAGAGTGTCAAAAAAAATAAGAGAAAATGAAAACGGAAGTTGTGAGAACTTCATTTTGAGATTGCATAAGAATTCAAATTCCTCTCACATGCTAAAGAATACCTGAACCCTTTTGATTAAACCACTTTAGTTGTTATAATGAGACCATATTTGAAAGCCATCTGTGATTTTTCTGTTCTTACTCTGCAATGACCTTGGCAATGACAAGTTAAAAATAAAATGTATGCAAATTTTATAATGGAGAATGCGGGCATCGATCCCGCTACCTCTCGCATGCTAAGCGAGCGCTCTACCATTTGAGCTAATTCCCCTGTGTGTTTAATCTGCATAACATGAAAAAAGTAACCTCACTGCCTTCCACACTTTATTTGAAGTCCAATTGCCCATAACAGTGTTCAGTTCACTCCTAACTTATGCCTTACCTCCACTTATGGGATGTTTTACAGTTCAGGTTGGCCTGTTTACTACTCGAATATGAGTGATATTGTGGTGTGTTCATCTAGACTCATACCCTACCTAATCTTGAAGTTACATTTCCCACCAATGAGAAACCAAGGGAGATACCATTTTTGATAGTTATTGCATGTCTAATGCAAGAATAATCACCAGATTATGAGAGTCCAGCAAAAATTACTCATTTTCGCCCAACGTGAGGCTCAAACCCTGAGATTAAGAGTCTCATGCTCTACCGACTGAGCTAGCCGGGTTCCCACTTCAAGATGGTATGCAGACTAATCATTTTTTATGAAGGAAATCCATTCCTGGACAATTTTTGGGAGTTATTGCAGGTCTAATGCAAGATTAATCTCCATATTATGAGAGTCAATGCAGTATTCAGGCAAAAATTACTCGTTTTTGCCCAACGTGGAGCTCGAACCCACGACCCTGAGATTAGGAGTCTCATGCTCTACCGACTGAGCTAGCCGGGCTCCCTCCTTAAGGCAGTATGCAGACCAATCCCTTTTTGTGAAGAAAATCAAATCCTGGATATTCCTCTACTCTTGTTTTGCAAGGAAAGCCATATTTATACATCCTTCAGAGGACAGAGTGTCAAAAAAAATAAGAGAAAATGAAAATGGAAGTTGTGAGAACTTCATTTTGAGATTGCATAAGAATTCAAATTCCTCTCAAATGCTAAAGAATACCTGAACCCTTTTGACTAAACCACTTTAGTTGTTATAATGAGACCATATTTGAAAGCCATCTGTGATTTTTCTGTTCTTACTCTGCAATGACCTTGGCAATGACAAGTTGAAAATAAAATGTATGCAAATTTTATAATGGAGAATGCGGGCATCGAGCCCGCTACCTCTCGCATGCTAAGCGAGCGCTTTACTATTTGAGCTAATTCCCCTGTGTGTTTAATTTGCATAACATGAAAAAAGTAACCTTACTGCGTTCCACACTTTATTTGAAGTCCAATTGCCCATAACAGTGTTCAGTTCACTCCTAACTTATGCCTTACCTCCACTTATGGGATGTTTTACAGTTCAGGTTGGCCTGTTTACTACTCGAATATGAGTGATATTGCGCTGTGTTTATCTAGACTCATACCCTAGCTAATCTTGAAGTTAAATTTCCCACCAATGAGAAACCAAGGGAGATACCATTTCTGATAGTTATTGCATGTCTAATGCAAGAATATTCACCGGATTATGAGAGTCAATGCAATAATCCAGCAAAAATTACTCATTTTCGCCCAACGTGGGGCTCGAACCTCCGACCCTGAGATTAAGAGTCTCATGCTCTACCGACTGAGCTAGCCGGGCTCCCACTTCAAGATGGTATGCAGACTAATCATTTTTTATGAAGGAAATCCATTCCTGGACAATTTTTGGGAGTTATTGCAGGTCTAATGTAAGATTAATCTCCATATTATGAGAGTCAATGCAATATTCAGGCAAAAATTACTCGTTTTCGCCCAACGTGGGGCTCGAACCCACGACCCTGAGATTAAGAGTCTCATGCTCTACCGACTGAGCTAGCCGGGGTCCCTCCTTAAGACAGTATGCAGACCAATCCCTTTTTGTGAAAAAAATCAAATCCTGGATATTCCTCTACTCTTGTTTTGCAAGGAAAGCCAGATGTATACATCCTTCAGAGGACAGAGTGTCAAAAAAAATAAGAGAAAATGAAAATGGAAGTTGTGAGAACTTCATTTTGAGATTGCATAAGAATTCAAATTCCTCTCACATGCTAAAGAATACCTGAACCCTTTTGATTAAACCACTTTAGTTGTTATAATGAGACCATATTTGAAAGCCATCTGTGATTTTTCTGTTCTTACTCTGCAATGACCATGGGCAATGACAAGTTAAAAATAAAATGTATGCAAATTTTATAATGTAGAATGCGGGCATCGATCCCGCTACCTCTCACATGCTAAGCGAGCGCTCTACCATTTGAGCTAATTCCCCTGTGTGTTTAATCTGCATAACATGAAAAAAGTAACCTCACTGCCTTCCACACTTTATTTGAAGTCCAATTGCCCATAACAGTGTTCAGTTCACTCCTAACTTATGCCTTACCTCCACTTATGGGATGTTTTACAGTTCAGGTTGGCCTGTTTACTACTCGATTATGAGTGATATTGTGGTGTGTTCATCTAGACTCATACTCTACCTAATCTTGAAGTTAAATTTCCCACCAATGAGAAACCAAGGGAGATACCATTTTTGATAGTTATTGCATGTCTAATGCAAGAATAATCACCAGATTATGAGAGTCCAGCAAAAATGACTCATTTTCGCCCAACGTGGAGCTCGAACCCACGACCCTGAGATTAAAAGTCTCATGCTCTACCGACTGAGCTAGCCGGGCTCCCACTTCAAGATTGAATGCAGACTAATCATTTTTTATGAAGGAAATCCAGTCCTGGACAATTTTTGGGAGTTATTGCAGGTCTAATGCAAGAATAATCTCCATATTATGAGAGTCAATGCAATATTCAGGCAAAAATTACTCATTTTCGCCCAACGTGGGGCTCGAACCCACGACCCTGAGATTAAGAGTCTCATGCTCTACCGACTGAGCTAGCCGGGCTCCCTCCTTAAAACAGTATGCAGACCAATCCCTTTTTGTGAAGAAAATCAAATCCTGGATATTCCTCTACTCTTGTTTTGCAAGGAAAGCCATATTTATACATCCTTCAGAGGGCAGAGTGTCAAAAAAAATAAGAGAAAATGAAAACGGAAGTTGTGAGAACTTCATTTTGAGATTGCATAAGAATTCAAATTCCTCTCACATGCTAAAGAATACCTGAACCCTTTTGATTAAACCTCTTTAGTTGTTATAATGAGACCATATTTGAAAGCCATCTGTGATTTTTCTGTTCTTACTCTGCAATGACCTTGGCAATGACAAGTTAAAAATAAAATGTATGCAAATTTTATAATGGAGAATGCAGGTATCGATCCCGCTACCTCTCGCATGCTAAGCGAGCGCTCTACCATTTGAGCTAATTCCCCTGTGTGTTTAATCTGCATAACATGAAAAAAGTAACCTCACTGCCTTCCACACTTTATTTGAAGTCCAATTGCCCATAACAGTGTTCAGTTCACTCCTAACTTATGCCTTACATCCACTTATGGGATGTTTTACAGTTCAGGTTGGCCTGTTTACCACTCGAATATGAGTGATATTGTGGTGTGTTCATCTAGACTCATACCCTACCTAATCTTGAAGTTAAATTTCCCACCAATGAGAAACCAAGGGAGATACCATTTTTGATAGTTATTGTATGTCTAATGCAAGAATAATCACCAGATTATGAGAGTCCAGCAAAAATTACTCATTTTCGCCCAACGTGAGGCTCGAACCCACGACCCTGAGATTAAGAGTCTCATGCTCTACCGACTGAGCTAGCCGGGCTCCCTCCTTAAGACAGTATGCAGACCAATCCCTTTTTGTGAAGAAAATCAAATCCTGGATATTCCTCTACTCTTGTTTTGCAAGGAAAGCCAGATTTATACATCCTTCAGAGGACAGAGTGTCAAAAAAAATAAGAGAAAATGAAAATGGAAGTTGTGAGAACTTCATTTTGAGATTGCATAAGAATTCAAATTCCTCTCACATGCTAAAGAATACCTGAACCCTTTTGATTAAACCAATTTAGTTGTTATAATGAGACCATATTTGAAAGCCATCTGTGATATTTCTGTTCTTACTCTGCAATGACCTTGGCAATGACAAGTTAAAAATAAAATGTATGCAAATTTTATAATGGAGAATGCGGGCATCGAGCCCGCTACCTCTCGCATGCTAAGCGAGCGCTTTACTATTTGAGCTAATTCCCCTGTGTGTTTAATCTGCATAACATGAAAAAAGTAACCTTACTGCGTTCCACACTTTATTTGAAGTCCAATTGCCCATAACAGTGTTCAGTTCACTCCTAACTTATGCCTTACCTCCACTTATGGGATGTTTTACAGTTCAGGTTGGCCTGTTTACTACTCGAATATGAGTGATATTGCGCTGTGTTCATCTAGACTCATACCCTAGCTAATCTTGAAGTTAAATTTCCCACCAATGAGAAACCAAGGGAGATACCATTTCTGATAGTTATTGCATGTCTAATGCAAGAATATTCACCAGATTATGAGAGTCAATGCAATAATCCAGCAAAAATTACTCATTTTCGCCCAACGTGGGGCTCGAACCCACAACCCTGAGATTAAGAGTCTCATGCTCTACCGACTGAGCTAGCCGGGCTCCCACTTCAAGATGGTATGCAGACTAATCATTTTTTATGAAGGAAATCCATTCCTGGACAATTTTTGGGAGTTATTGCAGGTCTAATGCAAGAATAATCTCCATATTATGAGAGTCAATGCAATATTCAGGCAAAAATTACTCGTTTTCGCCCAACGTGGGGCTCAAACCCACGACCCTGAGATTAAGAGTCTCATGCTCTACCGACTGAGGTAGCCGGGCTCCCTCCTTAAGACAGTATGCAGACCAATCCCTTTTTGTGAAAAAAATCAAATCCTGGATATTCCTCTACTCTTGTTTTGCAAGGAAAGCCAGATTTATACATCCTTCTGAGGACAGAGTGTCAAAAAAAATAAGAGAAAATGAAAACGGAAGTTGTGAGAACTTCATTTTGAGATTGCATAAGAATTCAAATTCCTCTCACATGCTAAAGAATACCTGAACCCTTTTGATTAAACCACTTTAGTTGTTATAATGAGACCATATTTGAAAGCCATCTGTGATTTTTCTGTTCTTACTCTGCAATGACCTTGGCAATGACAAGTTAAAAATAAAATGTATGCAAATTTTATAATGGAGAATGCGGGCATCGATCCCGCTACCTCTCGCATGCTAAGCGAGCGCTCTACCATTTGATCTAATTCCCCTGTGTGTTTAATCTGCATAACATGAAAAAAGTAACCTCACTGCCTTCCACACTTTATTTGAAGTCCAATTGCCCATAACAGTGTTCAGTTCACTCCTAACTTATGCCTTACCTCCACTTATGGGATGTTTTACAGTTCAGGTTGGCCTGTTTACTACTCGAATATGAGTGATATTGTGGTGTGTTCATCTAGACTCATACCCTACCTAATCTTGAAGTTAAATTTCCCACCAATGAGAAACCAAGGGAGATACCATTTTTGATAGTTATTGCATGTCTAATGCAAGAATAATCACCAGATTATGAGAGTCCAGCAAAAATTACTCATTTTCGCCCAACGTGAGGCTCAAACCCTGAGATTAAGAGTCTCATGCTCTACCGACTGAGCTAGCCGGGTTCCCACTTCAAGATGGTATGCAGACTAATCATTTTTTATGAAGGAAATCCATTCCTGGACAATTTTTGGGAGTTATTGCAGGTCTAATGCAAGATTAATCTCCATATTATGAGAGTCAATGCAGTATTCAGGCAAAAATTACTCGTTTCCGCCCAACGTGGAGCTCGAACCCACGACCCTGAGATTAAGAGTCTCATGCTCTACCGACTGAGCTAGCCGGGCTCCCTCCTTAAGGCAGTATGCAGACCAATCCCTTTTTGTGAAGAAAATCAAATCCTGGATATTCCTCTACTCTTGTTTTGCAAGGAAAGCCATATTTATACATCCTTCAGAGGACAGAGTGTCAAAAAAAATAAGAGAAAATGAAAATGGAAGTTGTGAGAACTTCATTTTGAGATTGCATAAGAATTCAAATTCCTCTCACATGCTAAAGAATACCTGAACCCTTTTGATTAAACCACTTTAGTTGTTATAATGAGACCATATTTGAAAGCCATCTGTGATTTTTCTGTTCTTACTCTGCAATGACCTTGGCAATGACAAGTTAAAAATAAAATATATGCAAATTTTATAATGGAGAATGCGGGCATCGATCCCGCTACCTCTCGCATGCTAAGCGAGCGCTCTACCATTTGAGCTAATTCCCCTGTGTGTTTAATCTGCATAACATGAAAAAAGTAACCTCACTGCCTTCCACACTTTATTTGAAGTCCAATTGCCCATAACAGTGTTCAGTTCACTCCTAACTTATGCCTTACCTCCACTGATGGGATGTTTTACAGTTCAGGTTGGCCTGTTTACTACTCGAGTATGAGTGATATTGTGGTGTGTTCATCTAGACTCATACCCTATCTAATCTTGAAGTTAAATTTCCCACCAATGAGAAACCAAGGGAGATACCATTTTTGATAGTTATTGCATGTCTAATGCAAGAATAATCACCAGATTATGAGAGTCCAGCAAAAATTACTCATTTTCACCGAACGTGAGGCTCGAACCCACGACTCTGAGATTAAGAGTCTCATGCTCTACCGACTGAGCTAGCCGGGCTCCCACTTCAAGATGGTATGCAGACTAATCATTTTTTATGAAGGAAATCCATTCCTGGACAATTTTTGGGAGTTATTGCAGGTCTAATGCAAGATTAATCTCCATATTATGAGAGTCAATGCAGTATTCAGGCAAAAATTACTCGTTTTCGCCCAACGTGGAGCTCGAACCCACGACCCTGAGATTAACAGTCTCATGCTCTACCGACTGAGCTAGCCGGGCTCCCTCCTTAAGACAGTATGCAGACCAATCCCTTTTTGTGAAGAAAATCAAATCCTGGATATTCCTCTACTCTTGTTTTGCAAGGAAAGCCAGATTTATACATCCTTCAGAGGACAGAGTGTCAAAAAAAATAAGAGAAAATGAAAATGGAAGTTGTGAGAACTTCATTTTGAGATTGCATAAGAATTCAAATTCCTCTCACATGCTAAAGAATACCTGAACCCTTTTGATTAAACCAATTTAGTTGTTATAATGAGACCATATTTGAAAGCCATCTGTGATTTTTCTGTTCTTACTCTGCAATGACCTTGGCAATGACAAGTTAAAAATAAAATGTATGCAAATTTTATAATGGAGAATGCGGGCATCGATCCCGCAACCTCTCGCATGCTAAGCGAGCGCTCTACCATTTGATCTAATTCCCCTGTGTGTTTAATCTGCATAACATGAAAAAAGTAACCTCACTGCCTTCCACACTTTATTTGAAGTCCAATTGCCCATAACAGTGTTCAGTTCACTCCTAACTTATGCCTTACCTCCACTTATGGGATGTTTTACAGTTCAGGTTGGCCTGTTTACTACTCGAATATGAGTGATATTGTGGTGTGTTCATCTAGACTCATACCCTACCTAATCTTGAAGTTAAATTTCCCACCAATGAGAAACCAAGGGAGATACCATTTTTGATAGTTATTGCATGTCTAATGCAAGAATAATCACCAGATTATGAGAGTCCAGCAAAAATTACTCATTTTCGCCCAACGTGAGGCTCAAACCCTGAGATTAAGAGTCTCATGCTCTACCGACTGAGCTAGCCGGGTTCCCACTTCAAGATGGTATGCAGACTAATCATTTTTTATGAAGGAAATCCATTCCTGGACAATTTTTGGGAGTTATTGCAGGTCTAATGCAAGATTAATCTCCATATTATGAGAGTCAATGCAGTATTCAGGCAAAAATTACTCGTTTCCGCCCAACGTGGAGCTCGAACCCACGACCCAGAGAATAAGAGTCTCATGCTCTACCGACTGAGCTAGCCGGGCTCCCTCCTTAAGGCAGTATGCAGACCAATCCCTTTTTGTGAAGAAAATCAAATCCTGGATATTCCTCTACTCTTGTTTTGCAAGGAAAGCCATATTTATACATCCTTCAGAGGACAGAGTGTCAAAAAAAATAAGAGAAAATGAAAATGGAAGTTGTGAGAACTTCATTTTGAGATTGCATAAGAATTCAAATTCCTCTCACATGCTAAAGAATACCTGAACCCTTTTGATTAAACCACTTTAGTTGTTATAATGAGACCATATTTGAAAGCCATCTGTGATTTTTCTGTTCTTACTCTGCAATGACCTTGGCAATGACAAGTTAAAAATAAATTGTATGCAAATTTTATAATGGAGAATGCGGGCATCGATCCCGCTACCTCTCGCATGCTAAGCGAGCGCTCTACCATTTGAGCTAATTCCCCTGTGTGTTTAATCTGCATAACATGAAAAAAGTAACCTCACTGCCTTCCACACTTTATTTGAAGTCCAATTGCCCATAACAGTGTTCAGTTCACTCCTAACGTATGCCTTACCTCCACTGATGGGATGTTTTACAGTTCAGGTTGGCCTGTTTACTACTCGAATATGAGTGATATTGTGGTGTGTTCATCTAGACTCATACCCTATCTAATCTTGAAGTTAAATTTCCCACCAATGAGAAACCAAGGGAGATACCATTTTTGATAGTTATTGCATGTCTAATGCAAGAATAATCACCAGATTATGAGAGTCCAGCAAAAATTACTCATTTTCACCGAACATGAGGCTCGAACCCACGACTCTGAGATTAAGAGTCTCATGCTCTACCGACTGAGCTAGCCGGGCTCCCACTTCAAGATGGTATGCAGACTAATCATTTTTTATGAAGGAAATCCATTCCTGGACAATTTTTGGGAGTTATTGCAGGTCTAATGCAAGATTAATCTCCATATTATGAGAGTCAATGCAGTATTCAGGCAAAAATTACTCGTTTTCGCCCAACGTGGAGCTCGAACCCACGACCCTGAGATTAAGAGTCTCATGCTCTACCGACTGCGCTAGCCGGGCTCCCTCCTTAAGACAGTATGCAGACCAATCCCTTTTTGTGAAGAAAATCAAATCCTGGATATTCCTCTACTCTTGTTTTGCAAGGAAAGCCAGATTTATACATCCTTCAGAGGACAGAGTGTCAAAAAAAATAAGAGAAAATGAAAATGGAAGTTGTGAGAACTTCATTTTGAGATTGCATAAGAATTCAAATTCCTCTCACATGCTAAAGAATACCTGAACCCTTTTGATTAAACCAATTTAGTTGTTATAATGAGACCATATTTGAAAGCCATCTGTGATTTTTCTGTTCTTACTCTGCAATGACCTTGGCAATGACAAGTTAAAAATAAAATGTATGCAAATTTTATAATGGAGAATGCGGGCATCGAGCCCGCTACCTCTCGCATGCTAAGCGAGCGCTTTACTATTTGAGCTAATTCCCCTGTGTGTTTAATCTGCATAACATGAAAAAAGTAACCTTACTGCGTTCCACACTTTATTTGAAGTCCAATTGCCCATAACAGTGTTCAGTTCACTCCTAACTTATGCCTTACCTCCACTTATGGGATGTTTTACAGTTCAGGTTGGCCTGTTTACTACTCGAATATGAGTGATATTGCGCTGTGTTCATCTAGACTCATACCCTAGCTAATCTTGAAGTTAAATTTCCCACCAATGAGAAACCAAGGGAGATACCATTTCTGATAGTTATTGCATGTCTAATGCAAGAATATTCACCAGATTATGAGAGTCAATGCAATAATCCAGCAAAAATTACTCATTTTCGCCCAACGTGGGGCTCGAACCCACGACCCTGAGATTAAGAGTCTCATGCTCTACCGACTGAGCTAGCCGGGCTCCCACTTCAAGATGGTATGCAGACTAATCATTTTTTATGAAGGAAATCCATTCCTGGACAATTTTTGGGAGTTATTGCAGGTCTAATGTAAGATTAATCTCCATATTATGAGAGTCAATGCAATATTCAGGAAAAAATTACTCGTTTTCACCCAACGTGGGGCTCGAACCCACGACCCTGAGATTAAGAGTCTCATGCTCTACCGACTGAGCTAGCCGGGCTCCCTCCTTAAAACAGTATGCAGACCAATCCCTTTTTGTGAAAAAAATCAAATCCTGGATATTCCTCTACTCTTGTTTTGCAAGGAAAGCCAGATTTATACATCCTTCAGAGGACAGAGTGTCAAAAAAAATAAGAGAAAATGAAAATGGAAGTTGTGAGAACTTCATTTTGAGATTGCATAAGAATTCAAATTCCTCTCACATGCTAAAGAATACCTGAACCCTTTTGATTAAACCACTTTAGTTGTTATAATGAGACCATATTTGAAAGCCATCTGTGATTTTTCTGTTCTTACTCTGCAATGACCATGGGCAATGACAAGTTAAAAATAAAATGTATGCAAATTTTATAATGGAGAATGCGGGCATCGATCCCGCTATCTCTCGCATGCTAAGCGAGCGCTCTACCATTTGAGCTAATTCCCCTGTGTGTTTAAGCTGCATAACATGAAAAAAGTAACCTCACTGCCTTCCACACTTTATTTGAAGTCCAATTGCCCATAACAGTGTTCAGTTCACTCCTAACTTATGCCTTACCTCCACTTATGGGATGTTTTACAGTTCAGGTTGGCCTGTTTACTACTCGAATATGAGTGATATTGTGGTGTGTTCATCTAGACTCATACCCTACCTAATCTTGAAGTTAAATTTCCCACCAATGAGAAACCAAGGGAGATACCATTTTTGATAGTTATTGCATGTCTACTGCAAGAATAATCACCAGATTATGAGAGTCCAGCAAAAATTACTTATTTTCGCCCGACGTGGGGCTCGAACCCACGACCCTGAGATTAAGAGTCTCATGCTCTACCGACTGAGCTAGCCGGGCTCCCACTTCAAGATGGTATGCAGACTAATCATTTTTTATGAAGGAAATCCATTCCTGGACAATTTTTGGGAGTTATTGCAGGTCTAATGCAAGATTAATCTCCATATTATGAGAGTCAATGCAATATTCAGGAAAAAAATTACTCGTTTTCACCCAACGTGGGGCTCGAACCCACGACCCTGAGATTAAGAGTCTCGTGCTCTACCGACTGAGCTAGCCGGGCTCCCTTCTTAAGACAGTATGCAGACCAATCCCTTTTTGTGAAAAAAATCAAATCCTGGATATTCCTCTACTCTTGTTTTGCAAGGAAAGCCAGATTTATACATCCTTCAGAGGACAGAGTGTCAAAAAAAATAAGAGAAAATGAAAACGGAAGTTGTGAGAACTTCATTTTGAGATTGCATAAGAATTCAAATTCCTCTCACATGCTAAAGAATACCTGAACCCTTTTGATTAAACCACTTTAGTTGTTATAATGAGACCATATTTGAAAGCCATCTGTGATTTTTCTGTTCTTACTCTGCAATGACCATGGGCAATGACAAGTTAAAAATAAAATGTATGCAAATTTTATAATGGAGAATGCGGGCATCGATCCCGCTACCTCTTGCATGCTAAGCGAGCGCTCTACCATTTGAGCTAATTCCCCTGTGTGTTTAATCTGCATAACATGAAAAAAGTAACCTGACTGCCTTCCACACTTTATTTGCAGTCCAATTGCCCATAACAGTGTTCAGTTCACTCCTAACATATGCCTTACCTCCACTTATGGGATGTTTTACAGTTCAGGTTGGCCTGTTTACTACTCGAGTATGAGTGATATTGTGGTGTGTTCATCTAGACTCATACCCTAGCTAATCTTGAAGTTAAATTTCCCACCAATGAGAAACCAAGGGAGATACCATTTCTGATAGTTATTGCATGTCTAATGCAAGAATATTTACCAGATTATGAGAGTCAATGCAATAATCCAGCAAAAATTACTCATTTTCGCCCAACGTGGGGCTCGAACCCACGACCCTGAGATTAAGAGTCTCATGCTCTACCGACTGAGCTAGCTGGGCTCCCACTTCAAGATGGTATGCAGACTAATCATTTTTTATGAAGGAAATCCATTCCTGGACAATTTTTGGGAGTTATTGCAGGTCTAATGCAAGATTAATCTCCATATTATGAGAGTCAATGCAATATTCAGGAAAAAATTACTCGTTTTCGCCCAACGTGGGGCTCGAACCCACGACCCTGAGATTAAGAGTCTCATGCTCTACCGACTGAGCTAGCCGGGCTCCCTCCTTAAGACAGTATGCAGACCAATCTCTTTTTGTGAAAAAAATCAAATCCTGGATATTCCTCTACTCTTGTTTTGGAAGGAAAGCCAGATTTATACATCCTTCAGAGGACAGAGTGTCAAAAAAATAAGAGAAAATGAAAATGGAAGTTGTGAGAACTTCATTTTGAGATTGCATAAGAATTTCAAATTCCTCTCACATGCTAAAGAATACCTGAACCCTTTTGATTAAACCACTTTAGTTGTTATAATGAGACCATATTTGAAAGCCATCTGTGATTTTTCTGTTCTTACTCTGCAATGACCATGGGCAATGACAAGTTAAAAATAAAATGTATGCAAATTTTATAATGGAGAATGCAGGCATCGATCCCGCTACCTCTCGCATGCTAAGCGAGCACTCTACCATTTGAGCTAATTCCCCTGTGTGTTTAATCTGCATAACATGAAAAAAGTAACCTCACTGCCTTCCACACTTTATTTGAAGTCCAATTGCCCATAACAGTGTTCAGTTCACTCCTAACTTATGCCTTACCTCCACTTATGGGATGTTTTACAGTTCAGGTTGGCCTGTTTACTACTCGAATATGAGTGATATTGTGGTATGTTCATCTAGACTCATACTCTACCTAATCTTGAAGTTAAATTTCCCACCAATGAGAAACCAAGGGAGATACCATTTTTGATAGTTATTGCATGTCTAATGCAAGAATAATCACCAGATTATGAGAGTCCAGCAAAAATTACTCATTTTCGCCCAACGTGAGGCTCAAACCCTGAGATTAAGAGTCTCATGCTCTACCGACTGAGCTAGCCGGGTTCCCACTTCAAGATGGTATGCAGACTAATCATTTTTTATGAAGGAAATCCATTCCTGGACAATTTTTGGGAGTTATTGCAGGTCTAATGCAAGATTAATCTCCATATTATGAGAGTCAATGCAGTATTCAGGCAAAATTTACTCGTTTTCGCCCAACGTGGAGCTCGAACCCACGACCCTGAGATTAAGAGTCTCATGCTCTACCGACTGAGCTAGCCGGGCTCCCTCCTTAAGGCAGTATGCAGACCAATCCCTTTTTGTGAAGAAAATCAAATCCTGGATATTCCTCTACTCTTGTTTTGCAAGGAAAGCCATATTTATACATCCTTCAGAGGACAGAGTGTCAAAAAAAATAAGAGAAAATGAAAATGGAAGTTGTGAGAACTTCATTTTGAGATTGCATAAGAATTCAAATTCCTCTCACATGCTAAAGAATACCTGAACCCTTTTGATTAAACCACTTTAGTTGTTATAATGAGACCATATTTGAAAGCCATCTGTGATTTTTCTGTTCTTACTCTGCAATGACCTTGGCAATGACAAGTTAAAAATAAAATGTATGCAAATTTTATAATGGAGAATGCGGGCATCGATCCCGCTACCTCTCGCATGCTAAGCGAGCGCTCTACCATTTGAGCTAATTCCCCTGTGTGTTTAATCTGCATAACATGAAAAAAGTAACCTCACTGCCTTCCACACTTTATTTGAAGTCCAATTGCCCATAACAGTGTTCAGTTCACTCCTAATTTATGCCTTACCTCCACTGATGGGATGTTTTACAGTTCAGGTTGGCCTGTTTACTACTCGAATATGAGTGATATTGTGGTGTGTTCATCTAGATTCATACCCTACCTAATCTTGAAGTTAAATTTCCCACCAATGAGAAACCAAGGGAGATACCATTTTTGATAGTTATTGCATGTCTAATGCAAGAATAATCACCAGATTATGAGAGTCCAGCAAAAATTACTCATTTTCACCGAACGTGAGGCTCGAACCCACGACTCTGAGATTAAGAGTCTCATGCTCTACCGACTGAGCTAGCCGGGCTCCCACTTCAAGATGGTATGCAGACTAATCATTTTTTATGAAGGAAATCCATTCCTGGACAATTTTTGGGAGTTATTGCAGGTCTAATGCAAGATTAATCTCCATATTATGAGAGTCAATGCAGTATTCAGGCAAAAATTACTCGTTTTCGCCCAACGTGGAGCTCGAACCCACGACCCTGAGATTAAGAGTCTCATGCTCTACCGACTGCGCTAGCCGGGCTCCCTCCTTAAGACAGTATGCAGACCAATCCCTTTTTGTGAAGAAAATCAAATCCTGGATATTCCTCTACTCTTGTTTTGCAAGGAAAGCCAGATTTATACATCCTTCAGAGGACAGAGTGTCAAAAAAAATAAGAGAAAATGAAAATGGAAGTTGTGAGAACTTCATTTTGAGATTGCATAAGAATTCAAATTCCTCTCACATGCTAAAGAATACCTGAACCCTTTTGATTAAACCAATTTAGTTGTTATAATGAGACCATATTTGAAAGCCATCTGTGATTTTTCTGTTCTTACTCTGCAATGACCTTGGCAATGACAAGTTAAAAATAAAATGTATGCAAATTTTATAATGGAGAATGCGGGCATCGAGCCCGCTACCTCTCGCATGCTAAGCGAGCGCTTTACTATTTGAGCTAATTCCCCTGTGTGTTTAATCTGCATAACATGAAAAAAGTAACCTTACTGCGTTCCACACTTTATTTGAAGTCCAATTGCCCATAACAGTGTTCAGTTCACTCCTAACTTATGCCTTACCTCCACTTATGGGATGTTTTACAGTTCAGGTTGGCCTGTTTACTACTCGAATATGAGTGATATTGCGCTGTGTTCATCTAGACTCATACCCTAGCTAATCTTGAAGTTAAATTTCCCACCAATGAGAAACCAAGGGAGATACCATTTCTGATAGTTATTGCATGTCTAATGCAAGAATATTCACCAGATTATGAGAGTCAATGCAATAATCCAGCAAAAATTACTCATTTTCGCCCAACGTGGGGCTCGAACCCACGACCCTGAGATTAAGAGTCTCATGCTCTACCGACTGAGCTAGCCGGGCTCCCACTTCAAGATGGTATGCAGACTAATCATTTTTTATGAAGGAAATCCATTCCTGGACAATTTTTGGGAGTTATTGCAGGTCTAATGTAAGATTAATCTCCATATTATGAGAGTCAATGCAATATTCAGGAAAAAATTACTCGTTTTCACCCAACGTGGGGCTCGAACCCACGACCCTGAGATTAAGAGTCTCATGCTCTACCGACTGAGCTAGCCGGGCTCCCTCCTTAAAACAGTATGCAGACCAATCCCTTTTTGTGAAAAAAATCAAATCCTGGATATTCCTCTACTCTTGTTTTGCAAGGAAAGCCAGATTTATACATCCTTCAGAGGACAGAGTGTCAAAAAAAATAAGAGAAAATGAAAATGGAAGTTGTGAGAACTTCATTTTGAGATTGCATAAGAATTCAAATTCCTCTCACATGCTAAAGAATACCTGAACCCTTTTGATTAAACCACTTTAGTTGTTATAATGAGACCATATTTGAAAGCCATCTGTGATTTTTCTGTTCTTACTCTGCAATGACCATGGGCAATGACAAGTTAAAAATAAAATGTATGCAAATTTTATAATGGAGAATGCGGGCATCGATCCCGCTATCTCTCGCATGCTAAGCGAGCGCTCTACCATTTGAGCTAATTCCCCTGTGTGTTTAAGCTGCATAACATGAAAAAAGTAACCTCACTGCCTTCCACACTTTATTTGAAGTCCAATTGCCCATAACAGTGTTCAGTTCACTCCTAACTTATGCCTTACCTCCACTTATGGGATGTTTTACAGTTCAGGTTGGCCTGTTTACTACTCGAATATGAGTGATATTGTGGTGTGTTCATCTAGACTCATACCCTACCTAATCTTGAAGTTAAATTTCCCACCAATGAGAAACCAAGGGAGATACCATTTTTGATAGTTATTGCATGTCTACTGCAAGAATAATCACCAGATTATGAGAGTCCAGCAAAAATTACTTATTTTCGCCCGACGTGGGGCTCGAACCCACGACCCTGAGATTAAGAGTCTCATGCTCTACCGACTGAGCTAGCCGGGCTCCCACTTCAAGATGGTATGCAGACTAATCATTTTTTATGAAGGAAATCCATTCCTGGACAATTTTTGGGAGTTATTGCAGGTCTAATGCAAGATTAATCTCCATATTATGAGAGTCAATGCAATATTCAGGAAAAAAATTACTCGTTTTCACCCAACGTGGGGCTCGAACCCACGACCCTGAGATTAAGAGTCTCATGCTCTACCGACTGAGCTAGCCGGGCTCCCTTCTTAAGACAGTATGCAGACCAATCCCTTTTTGTGAAAAAAATCAAATCCTGGATATTCCTCTACTCTTGTTTTGCAAGGAAAGCCAGATTTATACATCCTTCAGAGGACAGAGTGTCAAAAAAAATAAGAGAAAATGAAAACGGAAGTTGTGAGAACTTCATTTTGAGATTGCATAAGAATTCAAATTCCTCTCACATGCTAAAGAATACCTGAACCCTTTTGATTAAACCACTTTAGTTGTTATAATGAGACCATATTTGAAAGCCATCTGTGATTTTTCTGTTCTTACTCTGCAATGACCATGGGCAATGACAAGTTAAAAATAAAATGTATGCAAATTTTATAATGGAGAATGCGGGCATCGATCCCGCTACCTCTTGCATGCTAAGCGAGCGCTCTACCATTTGAGCTAATTCCCCTGTGTGTTTAATCTGCATAACATGAAAAAAGTAACCTGACTGCCTTCCACACTTTATTTGCAGTCCAATTGCCCATAACAGTGTTCAGTTCACTCCTAACATATGCCTTACCTCCACTTATGGGATGTTTTACAGTTCAGGTTGGCCTGTTTACTACTCGAGTATGAGTGATATTGTGGTGTGTTCATCTAGACTCATACCCTAGCTAATCTTGAAGTTAAATTTCCCACCAATGAGAAACCAAGGGAGATACCATTTCTGATAGTTATTGCATGTCTAATGCAAGAATATTTACCAGATTATGAGAGTCAATGCAATAATCCAGCAAAAATTACTCATTTTCGCCCAACGTGGGGCTCGAACCCACGACCCTGAGATTAAGAGTCTCATGCTCTACCGACTGAGCTAGCTGGGCTCCCACTTCAAGATGGTATGCAGACTAATCATTTTTTATGAAGGAAATCCATTCCTGGACAATTTTTGGGAGTTATTGCAGGTCTAATGCAAGATTAATCTCCATATTATGAGAGTCAATGCAATATTCAGGAAAAAATTACTCGTTTTCGCCCAACGTGGGGCTCGAACCCACGACCCTGAGATTAAGAGTCTCATGCTCTACCGACTGAGCTAGCCGGGCTCCCTCCTTAAGACAGTATGCAGACCAATCTCTTTTTGTGAAAAAAATCAAATCCTGGATATTCCTCTACTCTTGTTTTGGAAGGAAAGCCAGATTTATACATCCTTCAGAGGACAGAGTGTCAAAAAAATAAGAGAAAATGAAAATGGAAGTTGTGAGAACTTCATTTTGAGATTGCATAAGAATTTCAAATTCCTCTCACATGCTAAAGAATACCTGAACCCTTTTGATTAAACCACTTTAGTTGTTATAATGAGACCATATTTGAAAGCCATCTGTGATTTTTCTGTTCTTACTCTGCAATGACCATGGGCAATGACAAGTTAAAAATAAAATGTATGCAAATTTTATAATGGAGAATGCAGGCATCGATCCCGCTACCTCTCGCATGCTAAGCGAGCACTCTACCATTTGAGCTAATTCCCCTGTGTGTTTAATCTGCATAACATGAAAAAAGTAACCTCACTGCCTTCCACACTTTATTTGAAGTCCAATTGCCCATAACAGTGTTCAGTTCACTCCTAACTTATGCCTTACCTCCACTTATGGGATGTTTTACAGTTCAGGTTGGCCTGTTTACTACTCGAATATGAGTGATATTGTGGTATGTTCATCTAGACTCATACTCTACCTAATCTTGAAGTTAAATTTCCCACCAATGAGAAACCAAGGGAGATACCATTTTTGATAGTTATTGCATGTCTAATGCAAGAATAATCACCAGATTATGAGAGTCCAGCAAAAATTACTCATTTTCGCCCAACGTGAGGCTCAAACCCTGAGATTAAGAGTCTCATGCTCTACCGACTGAGCTAGCCGGGTTCCCACTTCAAGATGGTATGCAGACTAATCATTTTTTATGAAGGAAATCCATTCCTGGACAATTTTTGGGAGTTATTGCAGGTCTAATGCAAGATTAATCTCCATATTATGAGAGTCAATGCAGTATTCAGGCAAAATTTACTCGTTTTCGCCCAACGTGGAGCTCGAACCCACGACCCTGAGATTAAGAGTCTCATGCTCTACCGACTGAGCTAGCCGGGCTCCCTCCTTAAGGCAGTATGCAGACCAATCCCTTTTTGTGAAGAAAATCAAATCCTGGATATTCCTCTACTCTTGTTTTGCAAGGAAAGCCATATTTATACATCCTTCAGAGGACAGAGTGTCAAAAAAAATAAGAGAAAATGAAAATGGAAGTTGTGAGAACTTCATTTTGAGATTGCATAAGAATTCAAATTCCTCTCACATGCTAAAGAATACCTGAACCCTTTTGATTAAACCACTTTAGTTGTTATAATGAGACCATATTTGAAAGCCATCTGTGATTTTTCTGTTCTTACTCTGCAATGACCTTGGCAATGACAAGTTAAAAATAAAATGTATGCAAATTTTATAATGGAGAATGCGGGCATCGATCCCGCTACCTCTCGCATGCTAAGCGAGCGCTCTACCATTTGAGCTAATTCCCCTGTGTGTTTAATCTGCATAACATGAAAAAAGTAACCTCACTGCCTTCCACACTTTATTTGAAGTCCAATTGCCCATAACAGTGTTCAGTTCACTCCTAATTTATGCCTTACCTCCACTGATGGGATGTTTTACAGTTCAGGTTGGCCTGTTTACTACTCGAATATGAGTGATATTGTGGTGTGTTCATCTAGATTCATACCCTACCTAATCTTGAAGTTAAATTTCCCACCAATGAGAAACCAAGGGAGATACCATTTTTGATAGTTATTGCATGTCTAATGCAAGAATAATCACCAGATTATGAGAGTCCAGCAAAAATTACTCATTTTCACCGAACGTGAGGCTCGAACCCACGACTCTGAGATTAAGAGTCTCATGCTCTACCGACTGAGCTAGCCGGGCTCCCACTTCAAGATGGTATGCAGACTAATCATTTTTTATGAAGGGAATCCATTCCTGGACAATTTTTGGGAGTTATTGCAGGTCTAATGCAAGATTAATCTCCATATTATGAGAGTCAATGCAGTATTCAGGCAAAAATTACTTGTTTTCGCCCAACGTGGAGCTCGAACCCACGACCCTGAGATTAAGAGTCTCATGCTCTACCGACTGAGCTAGCCGGGCTCCCTCCTTAAGACAGTATGCAGACCAATCCCTTTTTGTGAAGAAAATCAAATCCTGGATATTCCTCTACTCTTGTTTTGCAAGGAAAGTCAGATTTATACATCCTTCAGAGGACAGAGTGTCAAAAAAATAAGAGAAAATGAAAATGGAAGTTGTGAGAACTTCATTTTGAGATTGCATAAGAATTCAAATTCCTCTCACATGCTAAAGAATACCTGAACCCTTTTGATTAAACCAATTTAGTTGTTATAATGAGACCATATTTGAAAGCCATCTGTGATTTTTCTGTTCTTACTCTGCAATGACCTTGGCAATGACAAGTTAAAAATAAAATGTATGCAAATTTTATAATGGAGAATGCGGGCATCGAGCCCGCTACCTCTCGCATGCTAAGCGAGCGCTTTACTATTTGAGCTAATTCCCCTGTGTGTTTAATCTGCATAACATGAAAAAAGTAACCTTACTGCGTTCCACACTTTATTTGAAGTCCAATTGCCCATAACAGTGTTCAGTTCACTCCTAACTTATGCCTTACCTCCACTTATGGGATGTTTTACAGTTCAGGTTGGCCTGTTTACTACTCGAATATGAGTGATATTGCGCTGTGTTCATCTAGACTCATACCCTAGCTAATCTTGAAGTTAAATTTCCCACCAATGAGAAACCAAGGGAGATACCATTTCTGATAGTTATTGCATGTCTAATGCAAGAATATTCACCAGATTATGAGAGTCAATGCAATAATCCAGCAAAAATTACTCATTTTCGCCCAACGTGGGGCTCGAACCCACGACCCTGAGATTAAGAGTCTCATGCTCTACCGACTGAGCTAGCCGGGCTCCCACTTCAAGATGGTATGCAGACTAATCATTTTTTATGAAGGAAATCCATTCCTGGACAATTTTTGGGAGTTATTGCAGGTCTAATGTAAGATTAATCTCCATATTATGAGAGTCAATGCAATATTCAGGAAAAAATTACTCGTTTTCGCCCAACGTGGGGCTCGAACCCACGACCCTGAGATTAAGAGTCTCATGCTCTACCGACTGAGCTAGCCGGGCTCCCTCCTTAAGACAGTATGCAGACCAATACCTTTTTGTGAAAAAAATCAAATCCTGGATATTCCTCTACTCTTGTTTTGCAAGGAAAGCCAGATTTATACATCCTTCAGAGGACAGAGTGTCAAAAAAAATAAGAGAAAATGAAAATGGAAGTTGTGAGAACTTCATTTTGAGATTGCATAAGAATTCAAATTCCTCTCACATGCTAAAGAATACCTGAACCCTTTTGATTAAACCACTTTAGTTGTTATAATGAGACCATATTTGAAAGCCATCTGTGATTTTTCTGTTCTTACTCTGCAATGACCATGGGCAATGACAAGTTAAAAATAAAATGCATGCAAATTTTATAATGGAGAATGCGGGCATCGATCCCGCTATCTCTCGCATGCTAAGCGAGCGCTCTACCATTTGAGCTAATTCCCCTGTGTGTTTAATCTGCATAACATGAAAAAAGTAACCTCACTGCCTTCCACACTTTATTTGAAGTCCAATTGCCCATAACAGTGTTCAGTTCACTCCTAACTTATGCCTTACCTCCACTTATGGGATGTTTTACAGTTCAGGTTGGCCTGTTTACTACTCGAATATGAGTGATATTGCGCTGTGTTCATCTAGACTCATACCCTAGCTAATCTTGAAGTTAAATTTCCCACCAATGAGAAACCAAGGGAGATACCATTTCTGATAGTTATTGCATGTCTAATGCAAGAATATTCACCAGATTATGAGAGTCAATGCAATAATCCAGCAAAAATTACTCATTTTTGCCCAACGTGGGGCTCGAACCCACGACCCTGAGATTAAGAGTCTCATGCTCTACCGACTGAGCTAGCTGGGCTCCCACTTCAAGATGGTATGCAGACTAATCATTTTTTATGAAGGAAATCCATTCCTGGACAATTTTTGGGAGTTATTGCAGGTCTAATGCAAGATTAATCTCCATATTATGAGAGTCAATGCAATATTCAGGAAAAAATTACTCGTTTTCGGCCAATGTGGGGCTCGAACCCACGACCCTGAGATTAAGAGTCTCATGCTCTACCGACTGAGCTAGCCGGGCTCCCTCCTTAAGACAGTATGCAGACCACTCCCTTTTTGTGAAAAAAATCAAATCCTGGATATTCCTCTACTCTTGTTTTGCAAGGAAAGCCAGATTTATACATCCTTCAGAGGACAGAGTGTCAAAAAAAATAAGAGAAAATGAAAATGGAAGTTGTGAGAACTTCATTTTGAGATTGCATAAGAATTCAAATTCCTCTCACATGCTAAAGAATACCTGAACCCTTTTGATTAAACCACTTTAGTTGTTATAATGAGACCATATTTGAAAGCCATCTGTGATTTTTCTGTTCTTACTCTGCAATGACCATGGGCAATGACAAGTTAAAAATAAAATGTATGCAAATTTTATAATGGAGAATGCGGGCATCGATCCCGCTACCTCTCGCATGCTAAGCGAGCGCTCTACCATTTGAGCTAATTCCCCTGTGTGTTTAATCTGCATAACATGAAAAAAGTAACCTCACTGCCTTCCACACTTTATTTGAAGTCCAATTGCCCATAACAGTGTTCAGTTAACTCCTAACTTATGCCTTACCTCCACTTATGGGATGTTTTACAGTTCAGGTTGGCCTGTTTACTACTTGAATATGAGTGATATTGTGGTGTGTTCATCTAGACTCATACTCTACCTAATATTGAAGTTAAATTTCCCACCAATGAGAAACCAAGGGAGATACCATTTTTGATAGTTATTGCATGTCTAATGCAAGAATATTCACCAGATTATGAGAGTCAATGCAATAATCCAGCAAAAATTACTCATTTTCGCCCAACGTGGGGCTCGAACCCACGACCCTGAGATTAAGAGTCTCATGCTCTACCGACTGAGCTAGCCAGGCTCCCACTTCAAGATGGTATGCAGACTAATCATTTTTTATGAAGGAAATCCATTCCTGGACAATTTTTGGGAGTTATTGCAGGTCTAATGCAAGAATAATCTCCATATTATGAGAGTCAATGCAATATTCAGGCAAAAATTACTCGTTTTCGCCCAACGTGGGGCTCGAACCCACGACCCTGAGATTAAGAGTCTCATGCTCTACCGACTGAGGTAGCCGGGCTCCCTCCTTAAGACAGTATGCAGACCAATCCCTTTTTGTGAAAAAAATCAAATCCTGGATATTCCTCTACTCTTGTTTTGCAAGGAAAGCCAGATTTATACATCCTTCAGAGGACAGAGTGTCAAAAAAAATAAGAGAAAATGAAAACGGAAGTTGTGAGAACTTCATTTTGAGATTGCATAAGAATTCAAATTCCTCTCACATGCTAAAGAATACCTGAACCCTTTTGATTAAACCACTTTAGTTGTTATAATGAGACCATATTTGAAAGCCATCTGTGATTTTTCTGTTCTTACTCTGCAATGACCTTGGCAATGACAAGTTAAAAATAAAATGTATGCAAATTTTATAATGGAGAATGCGGGCATCGATCCCGCTACCTCTCGCATGCTAAGCGAGCTCTCTACCATTTGAGCTAATTCCCCTGTGTGTTTAATCTGCATAACATGAAAAAAGTAACCTCACTGCCTTCCACACTTTATTTGAAGTCCAATTGCCCATAACAGTGTTCAGTTCACTCCTAACTTATGCCTTACCTCCACTTATGGGATGTTTTACAGTTCAGGTTGGCCTGTTTACTACTCGAATATGAGTGATATTGTGGTGTGTTCATCTAGACTCATACCCTACCTAATCTTGAAGTTAAATTTCCCACCAATGAGAAACCAAGGGAGATACCATTTTTGATAGTTATTGCATGTCTAATGCAAGAATAATCACCAGATTATGAGAGTCCAGCAAAAATTACTCATTTTCGCCCAACGTGAGGCTCAAACCCTGAGATTAAGAGTCTCATGCTCTACCGACTGAGCTAGCCGGGTTCCCACTTCAAGATGGTATGCAGACTAATCATTTTTTATGAAGGAAATCCATTCCTGGACAATTTTTGGGAGTTATTGCAGGTCTAATGCAAGTTTAATCTCCATATTATGAGAGTCAATGCAGTATTCAGGCAAAAATTACTTGTTTTCGCCCAACGTGGAGCTCGAACCCACGACCCTGAGATTAAGAGTCTCATGCTCTACCGACTGAGCTAGCCGGGCTCCCTCCTTAAGGCAGTATGCAGACCAATCCCTTTTTGTGAAGAAAATCAAATCCTGGATATTCCTCTACTCTTGTTTTGCAAGGAAAGCCATATTTATACATCCTTCAGAGGACAGAGTGTCAAAAAAAATAAGAGAAAATGAAAATGGAAGTTGTGAGAACTTCATTTTGAGATTGCATAAGAATTCAAATTCCTCTCAAATGCTAAAGAATACCTGAACCCTTTTGACTAAACCACTTTAGTTGTTATAATGAGACCATATTTGAAAGCCATCTGTGATTTTTCTGTTCTTACTCTGCAATGACCTTGGCAATGACAAGTTGAAAATAAAATGTATGCAAATTTTATAATGGAGAATGCGGGCATCGAGCCCACTACCTCTCGCATGCTAAGCGAGCGCTTTACTATTTGAGCTAATTCCCCTGTGTGTTTAATCTGCATAACATGAAAAAAGTAACCTTACTGCGTTCCACACTTTATTTGAAGTCCAATTGCCCATAACAGTGTTCAGTTCACTCCTAACTTATGCCTTACCTCCACTTATGGGATGTTTTACAGTTCAGGTTGGCCTGTTTACTACTCGAATATGAGTGATATTGCGCTGTGTTTATCTAGACTCATACCCTAGCTAATCTTGAAGTTAAATTTCCCACCAATGAGAAACCAAGGGAGATACCATTTCTGATAGTTATTGCATGTCTAATGCAAGAATATTCACCAGATTATGAGAGTCAATGCAATAATCCAGCAAAAATTACTCATTTTTGCCCAACGTGGGGCTCGAACCCACGACCCTGAGATTAAGAGTCTCATGCTCTACCGACTGAGCTAGCTGGGCTCCCACTTCAAGATGGTATGCAGACTAATCATTTTTTATGAAGGAAATCCATTCCTGGACAATTTTTGGGAGTTATTGCAGGTCTAATGCAAGATTAATCTCCATATTATGAGAGTCAATGCAATATTCAGGAAAAAATTACTCGTTTTCGGCCAATGTGGGGCTCGAACCCACGACCCTGAGATTAAGAGTCTCATGCTCTACCGACTGAGCTAGCCGGGCTCCCTCCTTAAGACAGTATGCAGACCACTCCCTTTTTGTGAAAAAAATCAAATCCTGGATATTCCTCTACTCTTGTTTTGCAAGGAAAGCCAGATTTATACATCCTTCAGAGGACAGAGTGTCAAAAAAAATAAGAGAAAATGAAAATGGAAGTTGTGAGAACTTCATTTTGAGATTGCATAAGAATTCAAATTCCTCTCACATGCTAAAGAATACCTGAACCCTTTTGATTAAACCACTTTAGTTGTTATAATGAGACCATATTTGAAAGCCATCTGTGATTTTTCTGTTCTTACTCTGCAATGACCATGGGCAATGACAAGTTAAAAATAAAATGTATGCAAATTTTATAATGGAGAATGCGGGCATCGATCCCGCTACCTCTCGCATGCTAAGCGAGCGCTCTACCATTTGAGCTAATTCCCCTGTGTGTTTAATCTGCATAACATGAAAAAAGTAACCTCACTGCCTTCCACACTTTATTTGAAGTCCAATTGCCCATAACAGTGTTCAGTTCACTCCTAACTTATGCCTTACCTCCACTTATGGGATGTTTTACAGTTCAGGTTGGCCTGTTTACTACTTGAATATGAGTGATATTGTGGTGTGTTCATCTAGACTCATACTCTACCTAATCTTGAAGTTAAATTTCCCACCAATGAGAAACCAAGGGAGATACCATTTTTGATAGTTATTGCATGTCTAATGCAAGAATAATCACCAGATTATGAGAGTCCAGCAAAAATTACTCATTTTCGCCCAACGTGGAGCTCGAACCCACGACCCTGAGATTAAAAGTCTCATGCTCTACCGACTGAGCTAGCCGGGCTCCCACTTCAAGATGGTATGCAGACTAATCATTTTTTATGAAGGAAATCCAGTCCTGGACAATTTTTGGGAGTTATTGCAGGTCTAATGCAAGAATAATCTCCATATTATGAGAGTCTATGCAATATTCAGGGAAAAATAACTCTTTTTCGCCCAACGTGGGGCTCAAACCCACGACCCTGAGATTAAGAGTCTCATGCTCTACCGACTGAGCTAGCCGGGCTCCCTCCTTAAGACAGTATGCAGACCAATCCCTTTTTGTGAAAAAAATCAAATCCTGGATATTCCTCTACTCTTGTTTTGCAAGGAAAGCCAGATTTATACATCCTTCAGAGGACAGAGTGTCAAAACAAATAAGAGAAAATGAAAACGGAAGTTGTGAGAACTTCATTTTGAGATTGCATAAGAATTCAAATTCCTCTCACATGCTAAAGAATACCTGAACCCTTTTGATTAAACCACTTTAGTTGTTATAATGAGACCATATTTGAAAGCCATCTGTGATTTTTCTGTTCTTACTCTGCAATGACCTTGGCAATGACAAGTTAAAAATAAAATGTATGTAAATTTTATAATGGAGAATGCGGGCATCGATCCCGCTACCTCTCGCATGCTAAGCGAGCGCTCTACCATTTGAGCTAATTCCCCTGTGTGTTTAATCTGCATAACATGAAAAAAGTAACCTTACTGCCTTCCACACTATATTTGAAGTCCAATTGCCCATAACAGTGTTCAGTTCACTCCTAACTTATGCCTTACCTCCACTTATGGGATGTTTTACAGTTCAGGTTGGCCTGTTTACTACTCGAATATGAGTGATATTGTGGTGTGTTCATCTAGACTCATACCCTACCTAATCTTGAAGTTAAATTTCCCACCAATGAGAAACCAAGGGAGATACCATTTTTGATAGTTATTGCATGTCTAATGCAAGAATAATCACCAGATTATGAGAGTCCAGCAAAAATTACTCATTTTCGCCCAACGTGAGGCTCAAACCCTGAGATTAAGAGTCTCATGCTCTACCGACTGAGCTAGCCGGGTTCCCACTTCAAGATGGTATGCAGACTAATCATTTTTTATGAAGGAAATCCATTCCTGGACAATTTTTGGGAGTTATTGCAGGTCTAATGCAAGATTAATCTCCATATTATGAGAGTCAATGCAGTATTCAGGCAAAAATTACTTGTTTTCGCCCAACGTGGAGCTCGAACCCACGACCCTGAGATTAAGAGTCTCATGCTCTACCGACTGAGCTAGCCGGGCTCCCTCCTTAAGGCAGTATGCAGACCAATCCCTTTTTGTGAAGAAAATCAAATCCTGGATATTCCTCTACTCTTGTTTTGCAAGGAAAGCCATATTTATACATCCTTCAGAGGACAGAGTGTCAAAAAAAATAAGAGAAAATGAAAATGGAAGTTGTGAGAACTTCATTTTGAGATTGCATAAGAATTCAAATTCCTCTCAAATGCTAAAGAATACCTGAACCCTTTTGACTAAACCACTTTAGTTGTTATAATGAGACCATATTTGAAAGCCATCTGTGATTTTTCTGTTCTTACTCTGCAATGACCTTGGCAATGACAAGTTGAAAATAAAATGTATGCAAATTTTATAATGGAGAATGCGGGCATCGAGCCCACTACCTCTCGCATGCTAAGCGAGCGCTTTACTATTTGAGCTAATTCCCCTGTGTGTTTAATCTGCATAACATGAAAAAAGTAACCTTACTGCGTTCCACACTTTATTTGAAGTCCAATTGCCCATAACAGTGTTCAGTTCACTCCTAACTTATGCCTTACCTCCACTTATGGGATGTTTTACAGTTCAGGTTGGCCTGTTTACTACTCGAATATGAGTGATATTGCGCTGTGTTTATCTAGACTCATACCCTAGCTAATCTTGAAGTTAAATTTCCCACCAATGAGAAACCAAGGGAGATACCATTTCTGATAGTTATTGCATGTCTAATGCAAGAATATTCACCAGATTATGAGAGTCAATGCAATAATCCAGCAAAAATTACTCATTTTTGCCCAACGTGGGGCTCGAACCCACGACCCTGAGATTAAGAGTCTCATGCTCTACCGACTGAGCTAGCTGGGCTCCCACTTCAAGATGGTATGCAGACTAATCATTTTTTATGAAGGAAATCCATTCCTGGACAATTTTTGGGAGTTATTGCAGGTCTAATGCAAGATTAATCTCCATATTATGAGAGTCAATGCAATATTCAGGAAAAAATTACTCGTTTTCGGCCAATGTGGGGCTTGAACCCACGACCCTGAGATTAAGAGTCTCATGCTCTACCGACTGAGCTAGCCGGGCTCCCTCCTTAAGACAGTATGCAGACCACTCCCTTTTTGTGAAAAAAATCAAATCCTGGATATTCCTCTACTCTTGTTTTGCAAGGAAAGCCAGATTTATACATCCTTCAGAGGACAGAGTGTCAAAAAAAATAAGAGAAAATGAAAATGGAAGTTGTGAGAACTTCATTTTGAGATTGCATAAGAATTCAAATTCCTCTCACATGCTAAAGAATACCTGAACCCTTTTGATTAAACCACTTTAGTTGTTATAATGAGACCATATTTGAAAGCCATCTGTGATTTTTCTGTTCTTACTCTGCAATGACCATGGGCAATGACAAGTTAAAAATAAAATGTATGCAAATTTTATAATGGAGAATGCGGGCATCGATCCCGCTACCTCTCGCATGCTAAGCGAGCGCTCTACCATTTGAGCTAATTCCCCTGTGTGTTTAATCTGCATAACATGAAAAAAGTAACCTCACTGCCTTCCACACTTTATTTGAAGTCCAATTGCCCATAACAGTGTTCAGTTCACTCCTAACTTATGCCTTACCTCCACTTATGGGATGTTTTACAGTTCAGGTTGGCCTGTTTACTACTTGAATATGAGTGATATTGTGGTGTGTTCATCTAGACTCATACTCTACCTAATCTTGAAGTTAAATTTCCCACCAATGAGAAACCAAGGGAGATACCATTTTTGATAGTTATTGCATGTCTAATGCAAGAATAATCACCAGATTATGAGAGTCCAGCAAAAATTACTCATTTTCGCCCAACGTGGAGCTCGAACCCACGACCCTGAGATTAAAAGTCTCATGCTCTACCGACTGAGCTAGCCGGGCTCCCACTTCAAGATGGTATGCAGACTAATCATTTTTTATGAAGGAAATCCAGTCCTGGACAATTTTTGGGAGTTATTGCAGGTCTAATGCAAGAATAATCTCCATATTATGAGAGTCTATGCAATATTCAGGGAAAAATAACTCTTTTTCGCCCAACGTGGGGCTCGAACCCACGACCCTGAGATTAAGAGTCTCATGCTCTACCGACTGAGCTAGCCGGGCTCCCTCCTTAAGACAGTATGCAGACCACTCCCTTTTTGTGAAAAAAATCAAATCCTGGATATTCCTCTACTCTTGTTTTGCAAGGAAAGCCAGATTTATACATCCTTCAGAGGACAGAGTGTCAAAAAAAATAAGAGAAAATGAAAATGGAAGTTGTGAGAACTTCATTTTGAGATTGCATAAGAATTCAAATTCCTCTCACATGCTAAAGAATACCTGAACCCTTTTGATTAAACCACTTTAGTTGTTATAATGAGACCATATTTGAAAGCCATCTGTGATTTTTCTGTTCTTACTCTGCAATGACCATGGGCAATGACAAGTTAAAAATAAAATGTATGCAAATTTTATAATGGAGAATGCGGGCATCGATCCCGCTACCTCTCGCATGCTAAGCGAGCGCTCTACCATTTGAGCTAATTCCCCTGTGTGTTTAATCTGCATAACATGAAAAAAGTAACCTCACTGCCTTCCACACTTTATTTGAAGTCCAATTGCCCATAACAGTGTTCAGTTAACTCCTAACTTATGCCTTACCTCCACTTATGGGATGTTTTACAGTTCAGGTTGGCCTGTTTACTACTTGAATATGAGTGATATTGTGGTGTGTTCATCTAGACTCATACTCTACCTAATATTGAAGTTAAATTTCCCACCAATGAGAAACCAAGGGAGATACCATTTTTGATAGTTATTGCATGTCTAATGCAAGAATATTCACCAGATTATGAGAGTCAATGCAATAATCCAGCAAAAATTACTCATTTTCGCCCAACGTGGGGCTCGAACCCACGACCCTGAGATTAAGAGTCTCATGCTCTACCGACTGAGCTAGCCAGGCTCCCACTTCAAGATGGTATGCAGACTAATCATTTTTTATGAAGGAAATCCATTCCTGGACAATTTTTGGGAGTTATTGCAGGTCTAATGCAAGAATAATCTCCATATTATGAGAGTCAATGCAATATTCAGGCAAAAATTACTCGTTTTCGCCCAACGTGGGGCTCGAACCCACGACCCTGAGATTAAGAGTCTCATGCTCTACCGACTGAGGTAGCCGGGCTCCCTCCTTAAGACAGTATGCAGACCAATCCCTTTTTGTGAAAAAAATCAAATCCTGGATATTCCTCTACTCTTGTTTTGCAAGGAAAGCCAGATTTATACATCCTTCAGAGGACAGAGTGTCAAAAAAAATAAGAGAAAATGAAAACGGAAGTTGTGAGAACTTCATTTTGAGATTGCATAAGAATTCAAATTCCTCTCACATGCTAAAGAATACCTGAACCCTTTTGATTAAACCACTTTAGTTGTTATAATGAGACCATATTTGAAAGCCATCTGTGATTTTTCTGTTCTTACTCTGCAATGACCTTGGCAATGACAAGTTAAAAATAAAATGTATGCAAATTTTATAATGGAGAATGCGGGCATCGATCCCGCTACCTCTCGCATGCTAAGCGAGCTCTCTACCATTTGAGCTAATTCCCCTGTGTGTTTAATCTGCATAACATGAAAAAAGTAACCTCACTGCCTTCCACACTTTATTTGAAGTCCAATTGCCCATAACAGTGTTCAGTTCACTCCTAACTTATGCCTTACCTCCACTTATGGGATGTTTTACAGTTCAGGTTGGCCTGTTTACTACTCGAATATGAGTGATATTGTGGTGTGTTCATCTAGACTCATACCCTACCTAATCTTGAAGTTAAATTTCCCACCAATGAGAAACCAAGGGAGATACCATTTTTGATAGTTATTGCATGTCTAATGCAAGAATAATCACCAGATTATGAGAGTCCAGCAAAAATTACTCATTTTCGCCCAACGTGAGGCTCAAACCCTGAGATTAAGAGTCTCATGCTCTACCGACTGAGCTAGCCGGGTTCCCACTTCAAGATGGTATGCAGACTAATCATTTTTTATGAAGGAAATCCATTCCTGGACAATTTTTGGGAGTTATTGCAGGTCTAATGCAAGTTTAATCTCCATATTATGAGAGTCAATGCAGTATTCAGGCAAAAATTACTTGTTTTCGCCCAACGTGGAGCTCGAACCCACGACCCTGAGATTAAGAGTCTCATGCTCTACCGACTGAGCTAGCCGGGCTCCCTCCTTAAGGCAGTATGCAGACCAATCCCTTTTTGTGAAGAAAATCAAATCCTGGATATTCCTCTACTCTTGTTTTGCAAGGAAAGCCATATTTATACATCCTTCAGAGGACAGAGTGTCAAAAAAAATAAGAGAAAATGAAAATGGAAGTTGTGAGAACTTCATTTTGAGATTGCATAAGAATTCAAATTCCTCTCAAATGCTAAAGAATACCTGAACCCTTTTGACTAAACCACTTTAGTTGTTATAATGAGACCATATTTGAAAGCCATCTGTGATTTTTCTGTTCTTACTCTGCAATGACCTTGGCAATGACAAGTTGAAAATAAAATGTATGCAAATTTTATAATGGAGAATGCGGGCATCGAGCCCACTACCTCTCGCATGCTAAGCGAGCGCTTTACTATTTGAGCTAATTCCCCTGTGTGTTTAATCTGCATAACATGAAAAAGTAACCTTACTGCGTTCCACACTTTATTTGAAGTCCAATTGCCCATAACAGTGTTCAGTTCACTCCTAACTTATGCCTTACCTCCACTTATGGGATGTTTTACAGTTCAGGTTGGCCTGTTTACTACTCGAATATGAGTGATATTGCGCTGTGTTTATCTAGACTCATACCCTAGCTAATCTTGAAGTTAAATTTCCCACCAATGAGAAACCAAGGGAGATACCATTTCTGATAGTTATTGCATGTCTAATGCAAGAATATTCACCAGATTATGAGAGTCAATGCAATAATCCAGCAAAAATTACTCATTTTTGCCCAACGTGGGGCTCGAACCCACGACCCTGAGATTAAGAGTCTCATGCTCTACCGACTGAGCTAGCTGGGCTCCCACTTCAAGATGGTATGCAGACTAATCATTTTTTATGAAGGAAATCCATTCCTGGACAATTTTTGGGAGTTATTGCAGGTCTAATGCAAGATTAATCTCCATATTATGAGAGTCAATGCAATATTCAGGAAAAAATTACTCGTTTTCGGCCAATGTGGGGCTCGAACCCACGACCCTGAGATTAAGAGTCTCATGCTCTACCGACTGAGCTAGCCGGGCTCCCTCCTTAAGACAGTATGCAGACCACTCCCTTTTTGTGAAAAAAATCAAATCCTGGATATTCCTCTACTCTTGTTTTGCAAGGAAAGCCAGATTTATACATCCTTCAGAGGACAGAGTGTCAAAAAAAATAAGAGAAAATGAAAATGGAAGTTGTGAGAACTTCATTTTGAGATTGCATAAGAATTCAAATTCCTCTCACATGCTAAAGAATACCTGAACCCTTTTGATTAAACCACTTTAGTTGTTATAATGAGACCATATTTGAAAGCCATCTGTGATTTTTCTGTTCTTACTCTGCAATGACCATGGGCAATGACAAGTTAAAAATAAAATGTATGCAAATTTTATAATGGAGAATGCGGGCATCGATCCCGCTACCTCTCGCATGCTAAGCGAGCGCTCTACCATTTGAGCTAATTCCCCTGTGTGTTTAATCTGCATAACATGAAAAAAGTAACCTCACTGCCTTCCACACTTTATTTGAAGTCCAATTGCCCATAACAGTGTTCAGTTCACTCCTAACTTATGCCTTACCTCCACTTATGGGATGTTTTACAGTTCAGGTTGGCCTGTTTACTACTTGAATATGAGTGATATTGTGGTGTGTTCATCTAGACTCATACTCTACCTAATCTTGAAGTTAAATTTCCCACCAATGAGAAACCAAGGGAGATACCATTTTTGATAGTTATTGCATGTCTAATGCAAGAATAATCACCAGATTATGAGAGTCCAGCAAAAATTACTCATTTTCGCCCAACGTGGAGCTCGAACCCACGACCCTGAGATTAAAAGTCTCATGCTCTACCGACTGAGCTAGCCGGGCTCCCACTTCAAGATGGTATGCAGACTAATCATTTTTTATGAAGGAAATCCAGTCCTGGACAATTTTTGGGAGTTATTGCAGGTCTAATGCAAGAATAATCTCCATATTATGAGAGTCTATGCAATATTCAGGGAAAAATAACTCTTTTTCGCCCAACGTGGGGCTCAAACCCACGACCCTGAGATTAAGAGTCTCATGCTCTACCGACTGAGCTAGCCGGGCTCCCTCCTTAAGACAGTATGCAGACCAATCCCTTTTTGTGAAAAAAATCAAATCCTGGATATTCCTCTACTCTTGTTTTGCAAGGAAAGCCAGATTTATACATCCTTCAGAGGACAGAGTGTCAAAACAAATAAGAGAAAATGAAAACGGAAGTTGTGAGAACTTCATTTTGAGATTGCATAAGAATTCAAATTCCTCTCACATGCTAAAGAATACCTGAACCCTTTTGATTAAACCACTTTAGTTGTTATAATGAGACCATATTTGAAAGCCATCTGTGATTTTTCTGTTCTTACTCTGCAATGACCTTGGCAATGACAAGTTAAAAATAAAATGTATGTAAATTTTATAATGGAGAATGCGGGCATCGATCCCGCTACCTCTCGCATGCTAAGCGAGCGCTCTACCATTTGAGCTAATTCCCCTGTGTGTTTAATCTGCATAACATGAAAAAAGTAACCTTACTGCCTTCCACACTATATTTGAAGTCCAATTGCCCATAACAGTGTTCAGTTCACTCCTAACTTATGCCTTACCTCCACTTATGGGATGTTTTACAGTTCAGGTTGGCCTGTTTACTACTCGAATATGAGTGATATTGTGGTGTGTTCATCTAGACTCATACCCTACCTAATCTTGAAGTTAAATTTCCCACCAATGAGAAACCAAGGGAGATACCATTTTTGATAGTTATTGCATGTCTAATGCAAGAATAATCACCAGATTATGAGAGTCCAGCAAAAATTACTCATTTTCGCCCAACGTGAGGCTCAAACCCTGAGATTAAGAGTCTCATGCTCTACCGACTGAGCTAGCCGGGTTCCCACTTCAAGATGGTATGCAGACTAATCATTTTTTATGAAGGAAATCCATTCCTGGACAATTTTTGGGAGTTATTGCAGGTCTAATGCAAGATTAATCTCCATATTATGAGAGTCAATGCAGTATTCAGGCAAAAATTACTTGTTTTCGCCCAACGTGGAGCTCGAACCCACGACCCTGAGATTAAGAGTCTCATGCTCTACCGACTGAGCTAGCCGGGCTCCCTCCTTAAGGCAGTATGCAGACCAATCCCTTTTTGTGAAGAAAATCAAATCCTGGATATTCCTCTACTCTTGTTTTGCAAGGAAAGCCATATTTATACATCCTTCAGAGGACAGAGTGTCAAAAAAAATAAGAGAAAATGAAAATGGAAGTTGTGAGAACTTCATTTTGAGATTGCATAAGAATTCAAATTCCTCTCAAATGCTAAAGAATACCTGAACCCTTTTGACTAAACCACTTTAGTTGTTATAATGAGACCATATTTGAAAGCCATCTGTGATTTTTCTGTTCTTACTCTGCAATGACCTTGGCAATGACAAGTTGAAAATAAAATGTATGCAAATTTTATAATGGAGAATGCGGGCATCGAGCCCACTACCTCTCGCATGCTAAGCGAGCGCTTTACTATTTGAGCTAATTCCCCTGTGTGTTTAATCTGCATAACATGAAAAAAGTAACCTTACTGCGTTCCACACTTTATTTGAAGTCCAATTGCCCATAACAGTGTTCAGTTCACTCCTAACTTATGCCTTACCTCCACTTATGGGATGTTTTACAGTTCAGGTTGGCCTGTTTACTACTCGAATATGAGTGATATTGCGCTGTGTTTATCTAGACTCATACCCTAGCTAATCTTGAAGTTAAATTTCCCACCAATGAGAAACCAAGGGAGATACCATTTCTGATAGTTATTGCATGTCTAATGCAAGAATATTCACCAGATTATGAGAGTCAATGCAATAATCCAGCAAAAATTACTCATTTTTGCCCAACGTGGGGCTCGAACCCACGACCCTGAGATTAAGAGTCTCATGCTCTACCGACTGAGCTAGCTGGGCTCCCACTTCAAGATGGTATGCAGACTAATCATTTTTTATGAAGGAAATCCATTCCTGGACAATTTTTGGGAGTTATTGCAGGTCTAATGCAAGATTAATCTCCATATTATGAGAGTCAATGCAATATTCAGGAAAAAATTACTCGTTTTCAGCCAATGTGGGGCTTGAACCCACGACCCTGAGATTAAGAGTCTCATGCTCTACCGACTGAGCTAGCCGGGCTCCCTCCTTAAGACAGTATGCAGACCACTCCCTTTTTGTGAAAAAAATCAAATCCTGGATATTCCTCTACTCTTGTTTTGCAAGGAAAGCCAGATTTATACATCCTTCAGAGGACAGAGTGTCAAAAAAAATAAGAGAAAATGAAAATGGAAGTTGTGAGAACTTCATTTTGAGATTGCATAAGAATTCAAATTCCTCTCACATGCTAAAGAATACCTGAACCCTTTTGATTAAACCACTTTAGTTGTTATAATGAGACCATATTTGAAAGCCATCTGTGATTTTTCTGTTCTTACTCTGCAATGACCATGGGCAATGACAAGTTAAAAATAAAATGTATGCAAATTTTATAATGGAGAATGCGGGCATCGATCCCGCTACCTCTCGCATGCTAAGCGAGCGCTCTACCATTTGAGCTAATTCCCCTGTGTGTTTAATCTGCATAACATGAAAAAAGTAACCTCACTGCCTTCCACACTTTATTTGAAGTCCAATTGCCCATAACAGTGTTCAGTTCACTCCTAACTTATGCCTTACCTCCACTTATGGGATGTTTTACAGTTCAGGTTGGCCTGTTTACTACTTGAATATGAGTGATATTGTGGTGTGTTCATCTAGACTCATACTCTACCTAATCTTGAAGTTAAATTTCCCACCAATGAGAAACCAAGGGAGATACCATTTTTGATAGTTATTGCATGTCTAATGCAAGAATAATCACCAGATTATGAGAGTCCAGCAAAAATTACTCATTTTCGCCCAACGTGGAGCTCGAACCCACGACCCTGAGATTAAAAGTCTCATGCTCTACCGACTGAGCTAGCCGGGCTCCCACTTCAAGATGGTATGCAGACTAATCATTTTTTATGAAGGAAATCCAGTCCTGGACAATTTTTGGGAGTTATTGCAGGTCTAATGCAAGAATAATCTCCATATTATGAGAGTCTATGCAATATTCAGGGAAAAATAACTCTTTTTCGCCCAACGTGGGGCTCGAACCCACGACCCTGAGATTAAGAGTCTCATGCTCTACCGACTGAGCTAGCCGGGCTCCCTCCTTAAGACAGTATGCAGACCAATCCCTTTTTGTGAAAAAAATCAAATCCTGGATATTCCTCTACTCTTGTTTTGCAAGGAAAGCCAGATTTATACATCCTTCAGAGGACAGAGTGTCAAAACAAATAAGAGAAAATGAAAACGGAAGTTGTGAGAACTTCATTTTGAGATTGCATAAGAATTCAAATTCCTCTCACATGCTAAAGAATACCTGAACCCTTTTGATTAAACCACTTTAGTTGTTATAATGAGACCATATTTGAAAGCCATCTGTGATTTTTCTGTTCTTACTCTGCAATGACCTTGGCAATGACAAGTTAAAAATAAAATGTATGTAAATTTTATAATGGAGAATGCGGGCATCGATCCCGCTACCTCTCGCATGCTAAGCGAGCACTCTACCATTTGAGCTAATTCCCCTGTGTGTTTAATCTGCATAACATGAAAAAAGTAACCTTACTGCCTTCCACACTATATTTGAAGTCCAATTGCCCATAACAGTGTTCAGTTCACTCCTAACTTATGCCTTACCTCCACTTATGGGATGTTTTACAGTTCAGGTTGGCCTGTTTACTACTCGAATATGAGTGATTTTGTGGTGTGTTCATCTAGACTCATACCCTACCTAATCTTGAAGTTAAATTTCCCACCAATGAGAAACCAAGGGAGATACAGTTTTTGATAGTTATTGCATGTCTAATGCAAGAATAATCACCAGATTATGAGAGTCCAGCAAAAATTACTCATTTTCGCCCAACGTGAGGCTCAAACCCTGAGATTAAGAGTCTCATGCTCTACCGACTGAGCTAGCCGGGTTTCCACTTCAAGATGGTATGCAGACTAATCATTTGTTATGAAGGAAATCCATTCCTGGACAATTTTTGGGAGTTATTGCAGGTCTAATGCAAGATTAATCTCCATATTATGAGAGTCAATGCAGTATTCAGGCAAAAATTACTCGTTTTCGCCCAACGTGGAGCTCGAACCCACGACCCTGAGATTAAGAGTCTCATGCTCTACCGACTGAGCTAGCCGGGCTCCCTCCTTAAGGCAGTATGCAGACCAATCCCTTTTTGTGAAGAAAATCAAATCCTGGATATTCCTCTACTCTTGTTTTGCAAGGAAAGCCATATTTATACATCCGACAGAGGACAGAGTGTCAAAAAAAATAAGAGAAAATGAAAATGGAAGTTGTGAGAACTTCATTTTGAGATTGCATAAGAATTCAAATTCCTCTCAAATGCTAAAGAATACCTGAACCCTTTTGATTAAACCACTTTAGTTGTTATAATGAGACCATATTTGAAAGCCATCTGTGATTTTTCTGTTCTTACTCTGCAATGACCTTGGCAATGACAAGTTGAAAATAAAATGTATGCAAATTTTATAATGGAGAATGCGGGCATCGAGCCCGCTACCTCTCGCATGCTAAGCGAGCGCTTTACTATTTGAGCTAATTCCCCTGTGTGTTTAATCTGCATAACATGAAAAAAGTAACCTTACTGCGTTCCACACTTTATTTGAAGTCCAATTGCCCATAACAGTGTTCAGTTCACTCCTAACTTATGCCTTACCTCCACTTATGGGATGTTTTACAGTTCAGGTTGGCCTGTTTACTACTCGAATATGAGTGATATTGCGCTGTGTTTATCTAGACTCATACCCTAGCTAATCTTGAAGTTAAATTTCCCACCAATGAGAAACCAAGGGAGATACCATTTCTGATAGTTATTGCATGTCTAATGCAAGAATATTCACCGGATTATGAGAGTCAATGCAATAATCCAGCAAAAATTACTCATTTTCGCCCAACGTGGGGCTCGAACCCACGACCCTGAGATTAAGAGTCTCATGCTCTACCGACTGAGCTAGCCGGGCTCCCACTTCAAGATGGTATGCAGACTAATCATTTTTTATGAAGGAAATCCATTCCTGGACAATTTTTGGGAGTTATTGCAGGTCTAATGTAAGATTAATCTCCATATTATGAGAGTCAATGCAATATTCAGGCAAAAATTACTCGTTTTCGCCCAACGTGGGGCTCGAACCCACGACCCTGAGATTAAGAGTCTCATGCTCTACCGACTGAGCTAGCCGGGCTCCCTCCTTAAGACAGTATGCAGACCAATCCCTTTTTGTGAAAAAAATCAAATCCTGGATATTCCTCTACTCTTGTTTTGCAAGGAAAGCCAGATGTATACATCCTTCAGAGGACAGAGTGTCAAAAAAAATAAGAGAAAATGAAAATGGAAGTTGTGAGAACTTCATTTTGAGATTGCATAAGAATTCAAATTCCTCTCACATGCTAAAGAATACCTGAACCCTTTTGATTAAACCACTTTAGTTGTTATAATGAGACCATATTTGAAAGCCATCTGTGATTTTTCTGTTCTTACTCTGCAATGACCATGGGCAATGACAAGTTAAAAATAAAATGTATGCAAATTTTATAATGTAGAATGCGGGCATCGATCCCGCTACCTCTCGCATGCTAAGCGAGCGCTCTACCATTTGAGCTAATTCCCCTGTGTGTTTAATCTGCATAACATGAAAAAAGTAACCTCACTACCTTCCACACTTTATTTGAAGTCCAATTGCCCATAACAGTGTTCAGTTCACTCCTAACTTATGCCTTACCTCCACTTATGGGATGTTTTACAGTTCAGGTTGGCCTGTTTACTACTCGATTATGAGTGATATTGTGGTGTGTTCATCTAGACTCATACCCTACCTAATCTTGAAGTTAAATTTCCCACCAATGAGAAACCAAGGGAGATACCATTTTTGATAGTTATTGCATGTCTAATGCAAGAATAATCACCAGATTATGAGAGTCCAGCAAAAATTACTCATTTTCGCCTGACGTTGGGCTCGAACCCACGACCCTGAGATTAAGAGTCTCATGCTCTACCGACTGAGCTAGCCGGGCTCCCACTTCAAGATGGTATGCAGACTAATCATTTTTTATGAAGGAAATCCATTCCTGGACAATTTTTGGGAGTTATTGCAGGTCTAATGCAAGATTAATCTCCATATTATGAGAGTCAATGCAATATTGAGGCAAAAATTACTCGTTTTCGCCCAACGTGGGGCTCGAACCCCCGACCCTGAGATTAAGAGTCTCATGCTCTACCGACTGAGCTAGCCGGGCTCCCTCCTTAAGACAGTATGCAGACCAATCCCTTTTTGTGAAAAAAATCAAATCCTGGATATTCCTCTACTCTTGTTTTGCAAGGAAAGCCAGATGTATACATCCTTCAGAGGACAGAGTGTCACAAAAAATAAGAGAAAATGAAAATGGAAGTTGTGAGAACTTCATTTTGAGATTGCATAAGAATTCAAATTCCTCTCACATGCTAAAGAATACCTGAACCCTTTTGATTAAACCACTTTAGTTGTTATAATGAGACCATATTTGAAAGCCATCTGTGATTTTTCTGTTCTTACTCTGCAATGACCATGGGCAATGACAAGTTAAAAATAAAATGTATGCAAATTTTATAATGTAGAATGCGGGCATCGATCCCGCTACCTCTCGCATGCTAAGCGAGCGCTCTACCATTTGAGCTAATTCCCCTGTGTGTTTAATCTGCATAACATGAAAAAAGTAACCTCACTACCTTCCACACTTTATTTGAAGTCCAATTGCCCATAACAGTGTTCAGTTCACTCCTAACTTATGCCTTACCTCCACTTATGGGATGTTTTACAGTTCAGGTTGGCCTGTTTACTACTCGATTATGAGTGATATTGTGGTGTGTTCATCTAGACTCATACTCTACCTAATCTTGAAGTTAAATTTCCCACCAATGAGAAACCAAGGGAGATACCATTTTTGATAGTTATTGCATGTCTAATGCAAGAATAATCACCAGATTATGAGGGTCCAGCAAAAATTACTCATTTTCGCCCAACGTGGAGCTCGAACCCACGACCCTGAGATTAAGAGTCTTATGCTCTACCGACTGAGCTAGCCGGGCTCCCACTTCAAGATAGTATGCAGACTAATCATTTTTTATGGAGGAAATCCAGTCCTGGACAATTTTTGGGAGTTATTGCAGGTCTAATGCAAGATTAATCTCCATATTATGAGAGTCAATGCAATATTCAGGCAAAAATTACTCGTTTTCGCCCAACGTGGGGCTCGAACCCACGACCCTGAGATTAAGAGTCTCATGCTCTACCGACTGAGCTAGCTGGGCTCCCTCCTTAAGACAGTATGCAGACCAATCCCTTTTTGTGAAGAAAATCAAATCCTGGATATTTCTCTACTCTTGTTTTGCAAGGAAAGCCAGATTTATACATCCTTCAGAGGACAGAGTGTCAAAAAAAATAAGAGAAAATGAAAATGGAAGTTGTGAGAACTTCATTTTGACATTGCATAAGAATTCAAATTCCTCTCACATGCTAAAGAATAATTGAACCCTTTTGATTAAACCACTTTAGTTGTTATAATGAGACCATATTTGAAAGCCATCTGTGATTTTTCTGTTCTTACTCTGCAATGACCATGGGCAATGACAAGTTAAAAATAAAATGTATGCAAATTTTATAATGGAGAATGCGGGCATCGATCCCGCTACCTCTCGCATGCTAAGCAAGCGCTCTACCATTTGAGCTAATTCCCCTGTGTGTTTAATCTGCATAACATGAAAAAAGTAACCTTACTGCCTTCCACACTTTATTTGAAGTCCAATTGCCCATAACAGTGTTCAGTTCACTCCTAACTTATGCCTTACCTCCACTTATGGGATGTTTTACAGTTCAGGTTGGCCTGTTTACTACTCGAATATGAGTGATATTGTGGTGTGTTCATCTAGACTCATACCCTACCTAATCTTGAAGTTAAATTTCCCACCAATGAGAAACCAAGGGAGATACCATTTTTGATAGTTATTGCATGTCTAATGCAAGAATAATCACCAGATTATGAGGATCCAGCAAAAATTACTCATTTTCGCCCAACGTGGAGCTCAAACCCACGACCCTGAGATTAAATGTCTCATGCTCTACCGACTGAGCTAGCCGGGCTCCCACTTCAAGATGGTATGCGGACTAATCATTTTTTATGAAGAAAATCCAGTCCTGGACAATTTTTGGGAGTTATTGCAGGTCTAATGCAAGATTAATCTCCATATTATGAGAGTCAATGCAATATTCAGGCAAAAATTACTCGTTTTCGCCCAACGTGGGGCTCGAACCCACGACCCTGAGATTAAGAGTCTCATGCTCTACCGACTGAGCTAGCCGGGCTCCCTCCTTAAGACAGTATGCAGACCAATCCCTTTTTGTGAAAAAAATCAAATCCTGGATATTCCTCTACTCTTGTTTTGCAAGGAAAGCCAGATTTATACATCCTTCAGAGGACAGAGTGTCAAAAAAAAATAAGAGAAAATGAAAACGGAAGTTGTGAGAACTTCATTTTGAGATTGCATAAGAATTCAAATTCCTCTCACATGCTAAAGAATACCTGAACCCTTTTGATTAAACCACTTTAGTTGTTATAATGAGACCATATTTGAAAGCCATCTGTGATTTTTCTGTTCTTACTCTGCAATGACCATGGGCAATGACAAGTTAAAAATAAGATGTATGCAAATTTTAAAATGGAGAATGCGGGCATCGATCCCGCTACCTCTCGCATGCTAAGCGAGCGCTCTACCATTTGAGCTAATTCCCCTGTGTGTTTAATCTGCATAACATGAAAAAAGTAACCTCACTGCCTTCCACACTTTATTTGCAGTCCAATTGCCCATAACAGTGTTCAGTTCACTCCTAACGTATGCCTTACCTCCACTTATGGGATGTTTTACAGTTCAGGTTGGCCTGTTTACTACTCGAATATGAGTGATATTGTGGTGTGTTCATCTAGACTCATACCCTACCTAATCTTGAAGTTAAATTTCCCACCAATGAGAAACCAAGGGAGATACCATTTTTGATAGTTATTGCATGTCTAATGCAAGAATAATCACCAGATTATGAGAGTCCAGCAAAAATTACTCATTTTCGCCTGACGTTGGGCTCGAACCCACGACCCTGAGATTAAGAGTCTCATGCTCTACCGACTGAGCTAGCCGGGCTCCCACTTCAAGATGGTATGCAGACTAATCATTTTTTATGAAGGAAATCCATTCCTGGACAATTTTTGGGAGTTATTGCAGGTCTAATGCAAGATTAATCTCCATATTATGAGAGTCAATGCAATATTCAGGCAAAAATTACTCGTTTTCGCCCAACGTGGGGCTCGAACCCCCGACCCTGAGATTAAGAGTCTCATGCTCTACCGACTGAGCTAGCCGGGCTCCCTCCTTAAGACAGTATGCAGACCAATCCCTTTTTGTGAAGAAAATTAAATCCTGGATATTCCTCTACTCTTGTTTTGCAAGGAAAGCCTGATTTATACATCCTTCAGAGGACAGAGTGTCAAAAAAAATAAGAGAAAATGAAAATGGAAGTTGTGAGAACTTCATTTTGAGATTGCATAAGAATTCAAATTCCTCTCACATGCTAAAGAATAATTGAACCCTTTTGATTAAACCACTTTAGTTGTTATAAGGAGACCATATTTGAAAGCCATCTGTGATTTTTCTGTTCTTACTCTGCAATGACCATGGGCAATGACAAGTTAAAAATAAAATGTATGCAAATTTTATAATGGAGAATGCGGGCATCGATCCCGCTACCTCTCGCATGCTAAGCAAGCACTCTACCATTTGAGCTAATTCCCCTGTGTGTTTAATCTGCATAACATGAAAAAAGTAACCTCACTGCCTTCCACACTTTATTTGAAGTCCAATTGCCCATAACAGTGTTCAGTTCACTCCTAACTTATGCCTTACCTCCACTTATGGGATGTTTTACAGTTCAGGTTGGCCTGTTTACTACTCGAATATGAGTGATATTGTGGTGTGTTCATCTAGACTCATACCCTACCTAATCTTGAAGTTAAATTTCCCACCAATGAGAAACCAAGGGAGATACCATTTTTGATAGTTATTGCATGTCTAATGCAAGAATAATCACCAGATTATGAGGATCCAGCAAAAATTACTCATTTTCGCCCAACGTGGAGCTCGAACCCACGACCCTGAGATTAAAAGTCTCATGCTCTACCGACTGAGCTAGCCGGGCTCCCACTTCAAGATGGTATGCAGACTAATCATTTTTTATGAAGGAAATCCATTCCTGGACAATTTTTGGGAGTTATTGCAGGTCTAATGCAAGATTAATCTCCATATTATGAGAGTCAATGCAGTATTCAGGCAAAAATTACTCGTTTTAGCCCAACGTGGAGCTCGAACCCACGACCCTGAGATTAAGAGTCTCATGCTCTACCGACTGAGCTAGCCGGGCTCCCTCCTTAAGACAGTATGCAGACCAACCCCTTTTTGTGAAAAAAATCAAATCCTGGATATTCCTCTACTCTTGTTTTGCAAGGAAAGCCAGATTTATACATCCTTCAGAGGACAGAGTGTCAAAAAAAATAAGAGAAAATGAAAACGGAAGTTGTGAGAACTTCATTTTGAGATTGCATAAGAATTCAAGTTCCTCTCACATGCTAAAGAATACCTGAACCCTTTTGATTAAACCACTTTAGTTGTTATAATGAGACCATATTTGAAAGCCATCTGTGATTTTTCTGTTCTTACTCTGCAATGACCTTGGCAATGACAAGTTAAAAATAAAATGTATGCAAATTTTATAATGGAGAATGCGGGCATCGATCCCGCTACCTCTCGCATGCTAAGCGAGCGCTCTACCATTTGAGCTAATTCCCCTGTGTGTTTAATCTGCATAACATGAAAAAAGTAACCTCACTGCCTTCCACACTTTATTTGAAGTCCAATTGCCCATAACAGTGTTCAGTTCACTCCTAACTTATGCCTTACCTCCACTTATGGGATGTTTTACAGTTCAGGTTGGCCTGTTTACTACTCGAATATGAGTGATATTGTGGTGTGTTCATCTAGACTCATACCCTACCTAATCTTGAAGTTAAATTTCCCACCAATGAGAAACCAAGGGAGATACCATTTTTGATAGTTATTGCATGTCTAATGCAAGAATAATCACCAGATTATGAGAGTCCAGCAAAAATTACTCATTTTCGCCCAACGTGAGGCTCGAACCCACGACCCTGAGATTAAGAGTCTCATGCTCTACCGACTGAGCTAGCCGGGCTCCCACTTCAAGATGGTATGCAGACTAATCATTTTTTATGAAGGAAATCCATTCCTGGACAATTTTTGGGAGTTATTGCAGGTCTAATGCAAGATTAATCTCCATATTATGAGAGTCAATGCAGTATTCAGGCAAAAATTACTCGTTTTAGCCCAACGTGGAGCTCAAACCCACGACCCTGAGATTAAGAGTCTCATGCTCTACCGATTGAGCTAGCCAGGCTCCCTCCTTAAGACAGTATGCAGACCAATCCCTTTTTGTGAAGAAAATCAAATCCTGGATATTCCTCTACTCTTGTTTTGCAAGGAAAGCCAGATTTATACATCCTTCAGAGGACAGAGTGTCAAAACAAATAAGAGAAAATGAAAATGGAAGTTGTGAGAACTTCATTTTGAGATTGCATAAGAATTCAAATTCCTCTCACATGCTAAAGAATACCTGAACCCTTTTGATTAAACCACTTTAGTTGTTATAATGAGACCATATTTGAAAGCCATCTGTGATTTTTCTGTTCTTACTCTGCAATGACCTTGGCAATGACAAGTTAAAAATAAAATGTATGCAAATTTTATAATGGAGAATGCGGGCATCAAGCCCGCTACCTCTCGCATGCTAAGCGAGCGCTTTACTATTTGAGCTAATTCCCCTGTGTGTTTAATCTGCATAACATGAAAAAAGTAACCTTACTGCGTTCCACACTTTATTTGAAGTCCAATTGCCCATAACAGTGTTCAGTTCACTCCTAACTTATGCCTTTCCTCCACTTATGGGATGTTTTACAGTTCAGGTTGGCCTGTTTACTACTCGAATATGAGTGATATTGCGCTGTGTTCATCTAGACTCATACCCTAGCTAATCTTGAAGTTAAATTTCCCACCAATGAGAAACCAAGGGAGATACCATTTCTGATAGTTATTGCATGTCTAATGCAAGAATATTCACCAGATTATGAGAGTCAATGCAATAATCCAGCAAAAATTACTCATTTTCGCCCAACGTGGGGCTCGAACCCACGACCCTGAGATTAAGAGTCTCATGCTCTACCGACTGAGCTAGCCGGGCTCCCACTTCAAGATGGTATGCGGACTAATCATTTTTTATGAAGGAAATCCAGTCCTGGACAATTTTTGGGAGTTATTGCAGGTCTAATGCAAGATTAATCTCCATATTATGAGAGTCAATGCAATATTCAGGCAAAAATTACTCGTTTTCGCCCAACGTGGGGCTCGAACCCACGACCCTGAGATTAAGAGTCTCATGCTCTACCGACTGAGCTAGCCGGGCTCCCTCCTTAAGACAGTATGCAGACCAATCCCTTTTTGTGAAAAAAATCAAATCCTGGATATTCCTCTACTCTTGTTTTGCAAGGAAAGCCAGATTTATACATCCTTCAGAGGACAGAGTGTCAAAAAAAATAAGAGAAAATGAAAACGGAAGTTGTGAGAACTTCATTTTGAGATTGCATAAGAATTCAAATTCCTCTCACATGCTAAAGAATACCTGAACCCTTTTGATTAAACCACTTTAGTTGTTATAATGAGACCATATTTGAAAGCCATCTGTGATTTTTCTGTTCTTACTCTGCAATGACCATGGGCAATGACAAGTTAAAAATAAGATGTATGCAAATTTTAAAATGGAGAATGCGGGCATCGATCCCGCTACCTCTCGCATGCTAAGCGAGCGCTCTACCATTTGAGCTAATTCCCCTGTGTGTTTAATCTGCATAACATGAAAAAAGTAACCTCACTGCCTTCCACACTTTATTTGCAGTCCAATTGCCCATAACAGTGTTCAGTTCACTCCTAACGTATGCCTTACCTCCACTTATGGGATGTTTTACAGTTCAGGTTGGCCTGTTTACTACTCGAATATGAGTGATATTGTGGTGTGTTCATCTAGACTCATACCCTACCTAATCTTGAAGTTAAATTTCCCACCAATGAGAAACCAAGGGAGATACCATTTTTGATAGTTATTGCATGTCTAATGCAAGAATAATCACCAGATTATGAGAGTCCAGCAAAAATTACTCATTTTCGCCTGACGTTGGGCTCGAACCCACGACCCTGAGATTAAGAGTCTCATGCTCTACCGACTGAGATAGCCGGGCTCCCACTTCAAGATGGTATGCAGACTAATCATTTTTTATGAAGGAAATCCATTCCTGGACAATTTTTGGGAGTTATTGCAGGTCTAATGCAAGATTAATCTCCATATTATGAGAGTCAATGCAATATTCAGGCAAAAATTACTCGTTTTCGCCCAACGTGGGGCTCGAACCCCCGACCCTGAGATTAAGAGTCTCATGCTCTACCGACTGAGCTAGCCGGGCTCCCTCCTTAAGACAGTATGCAGACCAATCCCTTTTTGTGAAGAAAATCAAATCCTGGATATTCCTCTACTCTTGTTTTGCAAGGAAAGCCTGATTTATACATCCTTCAGAGGACAGAGTGTCAAAAAAAATAAGAGAAAATGAAAATGGAAGTTGTGAGAACTTCATTTTGAGATTGCATAAGAATTCAAATTCCTCTCACATGCTAAAGAATAATTGAACCCTTTTGATTAAACCACTTTAGTTGTTATAATGAGACCATATTTGAAAGCCATCTGTGATTTTTCTGTTCTTACTCTGCAATGACCATGGGCAATGACAAGTTAAAAATAAAATGTATGCAAATTTTATAATGGAGAATGCGGGCATCGATCCCGCTACCTCTCGCATGCTAAGCAAGCACTCTACCATTTGAGCTAATTCCCCTGTGTGTTTAATCTGCATAACATGAAAAAAGTAACCTCACTGCCTTCCACACTTTATTTGAAGTCCAATTGCCCATAACAGTGTTCAGTTCACTCCTAACTTATGCCTTACCGCCACTTATGGGATGTTTTACAGTTCAGGTTGGCCTGTTTACTACTCGAATATGAGTGATATTGTGGTGTGTTCATCTAGACTCATACCCTACCTAATCTTGAAGTTAAATTTCCCACCAATGAGAAACCAAGGGAGATACCATTTTTGATAGTTATTGCATGTCTAATGCAAGAATAATCACCAGATTATGAGGATCCAGCAAAAATTACTCATTTTCGCCCAACGTGGAGCTCGAACCCACGACCCTGAGATTAAAAGTCTCATGCTCTACCGACTGAGCTAGCCGGGCTCCCACTTCAAGATGGTATGCAGACTAATCATTTTTTATGAAGGAAATCCATTCCTGGACAATTTTTGGGAGTTATTGCAGGTCTAATGCAAGATTAATCTCCATTTTATGAGAGTCAATGCAGTATTCAGGCAAAAATTACTCGTTTTAGCCCAACGTGGAGCTCGAACCCACGACCCTGAGATTAAGAGTCTCATGCTCTACCGACTGAGCTAGCCGGGCTCCCTCCTTAAGACAGTATGCAGACCAACCCCTTTTTGTGAAAAAAATCAAATCCTGGATATTCCTCTACTCTTGTTTTGCAAGGAAAGCCAGATTTATACATCCTTCAGAGGACAGAGTGTCAAAAAAAATAAGAGAAAATGAAAACGGAAGTTGTGAGAACTTCATTTTGAGATTGCATAAGAATTCAAATTCCTCTCACATGCTAAAGAATACCTGAACCCTTTTGATTAAACCACTTTAGTTGTTATAATGAGACCATATTTGAAAGCCATCTGTGATTTTTCTGTTCTTACTCTGCAATGACCTTGGCAATGACAAGTTAAAAATAAAATGTATGCAAATTTTATAATGGAGAATGCGGGCATCGATCCCGCTACCTCTAGCATGCTAAGCGAGCGCTCTACCATTTGAGCTAATTCCCATGTGTGTTTAATCTGCATAACATGAAAAAAGTAACCTCACTGCCTTCCACACTTTATTTGAAGTCCAATTGCCCATAACAGTGTTCAGTTCACTCCTAACTTATGCCTTACCTCCACTTATGGGATGTTTTACAGTTCAGGTTGGCCTGTTTACTACTCGAATATGAGTGATATTGTGGTGTGTTCATCTAGACTCATACCCTACCTAATCTTGAAGTTAAATTTCCCACCAATGAGAAACCAAGGGAGATACCATTTTTGATAGTTATTGCATGTCTAATGCAAGAATAATCACCAGATTATGAGAGTCCAGCAAAAATTACTCATTTTCGCCCAACGTGAGGCTCGAACCCACGACCCTGAGATTAAGAGTCTCATGCTCTACCGACTGAGCTAGCCAGGCTCCCACTTCAAGATGGTATGCAGACTAATCATTTTTTATGAAGGAAATCCATTCCTGGACAATTTTTGGGAGTTATTGCAGGTCTAATGCAAGATTAATCTCCATATTATGAGAGTCAATGCAGTATTCAGGCAAAAATTACTCGTTTTAGCCCAACGTGGAGCTCAAACCCACGACCCTGAGATTAAGAGTCTCATGCTCTACCGACTGAGCTAGCCGGGCTCCCTCCTTAAGACAGTATGCAGACCAATCCCTTTTTGTGAAGAAAATCAAATCCTGGATATTCCTCTACTCTTGTTTTGCAAGGAAAGCCAGATTTATACATCCTTCAGAGGACAGAGTGTCAAAACAAATAAGAGAAAATGAAAATGGAAGTTGTGAGAACTTCATTTTGAGATTGCATAAGAATTCAAATTCCTCTCACATGCTAAAGAATACCTGAACCCTTTTGATTAAACCACTTTAGTTGTTATAATGAGACCATATTTGAAAGCCATCTGTGATTTTTCTGTTCTTACTCTGCAATGACCTTGGCAATGACAAGTTAAAAATAAAATGTATGCAAATTTTATAATGGAGAATGCGGGCATCAAGCCGGCTACCTCTCGCATGCTAAGCGAGCGCTTTACTATTTGAGCTAATTCCCCTGTGTGTTTAATCTGCATAACATGAAAAAAGTAACCTTACTGCGTTCCACACTTTATTTGAAGTCCAATTGCCCATAACAGTGTTCAGTTCACTCCTAACTTATGCCTTACCTCCACTTATGGGATGTTTTACAGTTCAGGTTGGCCTGTTTACTACTCGAATATGAGTGATATTGCGCTGTGTTCATCTAGACTCATACCCTAGCTAATCTTGAAGTTAAATTTCCCACCAATGAGAAACCAAGGGAGATACCATTTCTGATAGTTATTGCATGTCTAATGCAAGAATATTCACCAGATTATGAGAGTCAATGCAATAATCCAGCAAAAATTACTCATTTTCGCCCAAAGTGGGGCTCGAACCCACGACCCTGAGATTAAGAGTCTCATGCTCTACCGACTGAGCTAGCCGGGCTCCCACTTCAAGATGGTATGCAGACTAATCATTTTTTATGAAGGAAATCCATTCCTGGACAATTTTTGGGAGTTATTGCAGGTCTAATGTAAGATTAATCTCCATATTATGAGAGTCAATGCAATATTCAGGAAAAAATTACTCGTTTTCGCCCTACGTGGGGCTCGAACCCACGACCCTGAGATTAAGAGTTTCATGCTCTACCGACTGAGCTAGCCGGGCTCCCTCCTTAAGACAGTATGCAGACCAATCCCTTTTTGTGAAAAAAATCAAATCCTGGATATTCCTCTACTCTTGTTTTGCAAGGAAAGCCAGATTTATACATCCTTCAGAGGACAGAGTGTCAAAAAAAATAAGAGAAAATGAAAATGGAAGTTGTGAGAACTTCATTTTGAGATTGCATAAGAATTCAAATTCCTCTCACATGCTAAAGAATACCTGAACCCTTTTGATTAAACCACTTTAGTTGTTATAATGAGACCATATTTGAAAGCCATCTGTGATTTTTCTGTTCTTACTCTGCAATGACCATGGGCAATGACAAGTTAAAAATAAAATGTATGCAAATTTTATAATGGAGAATGCGGGCATCGATCCCGCTACCTCTCGCATGCTAAGCGAGCGCTCTACCATTTGAGCTAATTCCCCTGTGTGTTTAATCTGCATAACATGAAAAAAGTAACCTCACTGCCTTCCACACTTTATTTGAAGTCCAATTGCCCATAACAGTGTTCAGTTCACTCCTAACTTATGCCTTACCTCCACTTATGGGATGTTTTACAGTTCAGGTTGGCCTGTTTACTACTCGATTATGAGTGATATTGTGGTGTGTTCATCTAGACTCATACTCTACCTAATCTTGAAGTTAAATTTCCCACCAATGAGAAACCAAGGGAGATACCATTTCTGATAGTTATTGCATGTCTAATGCAAGAATATTCACCAGATTATGAGAGTCAATGCAATAATCCAGCAAAAATTACTCATTTTCGCCCAAAGTGGGGCTCGAACCCACGACCCTGAGATTAAGAGTCTCATGCTCTACCGACTGAGCTAGCCGGGCTCCCACTTCAAGATGGTATGCAGACTAATCATTTTTTATGAAGGAAATCCATTCCTGGACAATTTTTGGGAGTTATTGCAGGTCTAATGTAAGATTAATCTCCATATTATGAGAGTCAATGCAATATTCAGGAAAAAATTACTCGTTTTCGCCCTACGTGGGGCTCGAACCCACGACCCTGAGATTAAGAGTTTCATGCTCTACCGACTGAGCTAGCCGGGCTCCCTCCTTAAGACAGTATGCAGACCAATCCCTTTTTGTGAAAAAAATCAAATCCTGGATATTCCTCTACTCTTGTTTTGCAAGGAAAGCCAGATTTATACATCCTTCAGAGGACAGAGTGTCAAAAAAAATAAGAGAAAATGAAAATGGAAGTTGTGAGAACTTCATTTTGAGATTGCATAAGAATTCAAATTCCTCTCACATGCTAAAGAATACCTGAACCCTTTGATTAAACCACTTTAGTTGTTATAATGAGACCATATTTGAAAGCCATCTGTGATTTTTCTGTTCTTACTCTGCAATGACCATGGGCAATGACAAGTTAAAAATAAAATGTATGCAAATTTTATAATGGAGAATACGGGCATCGATCCCGCTACCTCTCGCATGCTAAGCGAGCGCTCTACCATTTGAGCTAATTCCCCTGTGTGTTTAATCTGCATAACATGAAAAAAGTAACCTCACTGCCTTCCACACTTTATTTGAAGTCCAATTGCCCATAACAGTGTTCAGTTCACTCCTAACTTATGCCTTACCTCCACTTATGGGATGTTTTACAGTTCAGGTTGGCCTGTTTACTACTCGATTATGAGTGATATTGTGGTGTGTTCATCTAGACTCATACTCTACCTAATCTTGAAGTTAAATTTCCCACCAATGAGAAACCAAGGGAGATACCATTTTTGATAGTTATTGCATGTCTAATGCAAGAATAATCACCAGATTATGAGAGTCCAGCAAAAATTACTCATTTTCGCCCAACGTGGAGCTCGAACCCACGACCCTGAGATTAAAAGTCTCATGCTCTACCGACTGAGCTAGCCGGGCTCCCACTTGAAGATGGTATGCAGACTAATCATTTTTTATGAAGGAAATCCAGTCCTAGACAATTTTTGGGAGTTATTGCAGGTCTAATGCAAGAATAATCTCCATATTATGAGAGTCAATGCAATATTCACGCAAAAATTACTCGTTTTCGCCCAACGTGGGGCTCGAACCCACGACCCTGAGATTAAGAGTCTCATGCTCTACCGACTGAGCTAGCCGGGCTCCCTCCTTAAGACAGTATGCAGACCAATCCCTTTTTGTGAAAAAAATCAAATCCTGGATATTCCTCTACTCTTGTTTTGCAAGGAAAGCCAGATTTATACATCCTTCAGAGGACAGAGTGTCAAAAAAAATAAGAGAAAATGAAAACGGAAGTTGTGAGAACTTCATTTTGAGATTGCATAAGAATTCAAATTCCTCTCACATGCTAAAGAATACCTGAACCCTTTTGATTAAACCACTTTAGTTGTTATAATGAGACCATATTTGAAAGCCATCTGTGATTTTTCTGTTCTTACTCTGCAATGACCTTGGCAATGACAAGTTAAAAATAAAATGTATGCAAATTTTATAATGGAGAATGCGGGCATCAAGCCCGCTACCTCTCGCATGCTAAGCGAGCGCTTTACTATTTGAGCTAATTCCCCTGTGTGTTTAATCTGCATAACATGAAAAAAGTAACCTTACTGCGTTCCACACTTTATTTGAAGTCCAATTGCCCATAACAGTGTTCAGTTCACTCCTAACTTATGCCTTACCTCCACTTATGGGATGTTTTACAGTTCAGGTTGGCCTTTTTACTACTCGAATATGAGTGATATTGCGCTGTGTTCATCTAGACTCATACCCTAGCTAATCTTGAAGTTAAATTTCCCACCAATGAGAAACCAAGGGAGATACCATTTCTGATAGTTATTGCATGTCTAATGCAAGAATATTCACCAGATTATGAGAGTCAATGCAATAATCCAGCAAAAATTACTCATTTTCGCCCAACGTGGGGCTCGAACCCACGACCCTGAGATTAAGAGTCTCATGCTCTACCGACTGAGCTAGCCGGGCTCCCACTTCAAGATGGTATGCAGACTAATCATTTTTTATGAAGGAAATCCATTCCTGGACAATTTTTGGGAGTTATTGCAGGTCTAATGCAAGATTAATCTCCATATTATGAGAGTCAATGCAGTATTCAGGAAAAAATTACTCGTTTTCGCCCAACGTGGGGCTCGAACCCACGACCCTGAGATTAAGAGTCTCATGCTCTACCGACTGAGCTAGCCGGGCTCCCTCCTTAAGACAGTATGCAGACCAATCCCTTTTTGTGAAAAAAATCAAATCCTAGATATTCCTCTACTCTTGTTTTGCAAGGAAAGCCAGATTTATACATCCTTCAGAGGACAGAGTGTCAAAAAAAATAAGAGAAAATGAAAACGGAAGTTGTGAGAACTTCATTTTGAGATTGCATAAGAATTCAAATTCCTCTCACATGCTAAAGAATACCTGAACCCTTTTGATTAAACCACTTTAGTTGTTATAATGAGACCATATTTGAAAGCCATCTGTGATTTTTCTGTTCTTACTCTGCAATGACCTTGGCAATGACAAGTTAAAAATAAAATGTATGCAAATTTTATAATGGAGAATGCGGGCATCAAGCCCGCTACCTCTCGCATGCTAAGCGAGCGCTTTACTATTTGAGCTAATTCCCCTGTGTGTTTAATCTGCATAACATGAAAAAAGTAACCTTACTGCGTTCCACACTTTATTTGAAGTCCAATTGCCCATAACAGTGTTCAGTTCACTCCTAACTTATGCCTTACCTCCACTTATGGGATGTTTTACAGTTCAGGTTGGCCTTTTTACTACTCGAATATGAGTGATATTGCGCTGTGTTCATCTAGACTCATACCCTAGCTAATCTTGAAGTTAAATTTCCCACCAATGAGAAACCAAGGGAGATACCATTTCTGATAGTTATTGCATGTCTAATGCAAGAATATTCACCAGATTATGAGAGTCAATGCAATAATCCAGCAAAAATTACTCATTTTCGCCCAACACGGGGCTCGAACCCACGACCCTGAGATTAAGAGTCTCATGCTCTACCGACTGAGCTAGCCGGGCTCCCACTTCAAGATGGTATGCAGACTAATCATTTTTTATGAAGGAAATCCATTCCTGGACAATTTTTGGGAGTTATTGCAGGTCTAATGTAAGATTAATCTCCATATTATGAGAGTCAATGCAATATTCAGGAAAAAATTACTCGTTTTCGCCCAACGTGGGGCTCGAACCCACGACCCTGAGATTAAGAGTCTCATGCTCTACCGACTGAGCTAGCCGGGCTCCCTCCTTAAGACAGTATGCAGACCAATCCCTTTTTGTGAAAAAAATCAAATCCTGGATATTCCTCTACTCTTGTTTTGCAAGGAAAGCCAGATTTATACATCCTTCAGAGGACAGAGTGTCAAAAAAAATAAGAGAAAATGAAAATGGAAGTTGTGAGAACTTCATTTTGAGATTGCATAAGAATTCAAATTCCTCTCACATGCTAAAGAATACCTGAACCCTTTTGATTAAACCACTTTAGTTGTTATAATGAGACCATATTTGAAAGCCATCTGTGATTTTTCTGTTCTTACTCTGCAATGACCATGGGCAATGACAAGTTAAAAATAAAATGTATGCAAATTTTATAATGGAGAATGCGGGCATCGATCCCGCTACCTCTCGCATGCTAAGCGAGCGCTCTACCATTTGAGCTAATTCCCCTGTGTGTTTAATCTGCATAACATGAAAAAAGTAACCTCACTGCCTTCCACACTTTATTTGAAGTCCAATTGCCCATAACAGTGTTCAGTTCACTCCTAACTTATGCCTTACCTCCACTTATGGGATGTTTTACAGTTCAGGTTGGCCTGTTTACTACTCGATTATGAGTGATATTGTGGTGTGTTCATCTAGACTCATACTCTACCTAATCTTGAAGTTAAATTTCCCACCAATGAGAAACCAAGGGAGATACCATTTTTGATAGTTATTGCATGTCTAATGCAAGAATAATCACCAGATTATGAGAGTCCAGCAAAAATTACTCATTTTCGCCCAACGTGGAGCTCAAACCCACGACCCTGAGATTAAAAGTCTCATGCTCTACCGACTGAGCTAGCCGGGCTCCCACTTCAAGATGGTATGCAGACTAATCATTTTTTATGAAGGAAATCCAGTCCTGGACAATTTTTGGGAGTTATTGCAGGTCTAATGCAAGAATAATCTCCATATTATGAGAGTCAATGCAATATTCAGGCAAAAATTACTTGTTTTCGCCCAACGTGGGGCTCGAACCCACGACCCTGAGATTAAGAGTCTCATGCTCTACCGACTGAGCTAGCCGGGCTCCCTCCTTAAGACAGTATGCAGACCAATCCCTTTTTGTGAAAAAAATCAAATCCTGGATATTCCTCTACTCTTGTTTTGCAAGGAAAGCCAGATTTATACATCCTTCAGAGGACAGAGTGTCAAAAAAAATAAGAGAAAATGAAAACGGAAGTTGTGAGAACTTCATTTTGAGATTGCATAAGAATTCAAATTCCTCTCACATGCTAAAGAATACCTGAACCCTTTTGATTAAACCACTTTAGTTGTTATAATGAGACCATATTTGAAAGCCATCTGTGATTTTTCTGTTCTTACTCTGCAATGACCTTGGCAATGACAAGTTAAAAATAAAATGTATGCAAATTTTATAATGGAGAATGCGGGCATCGATCCCACTACCTCTCGCATGCTAAGCGAGCGCTCTACCATTTGAGCTAATTCCCCTGCGTGTTTAATCTGCATAACATGAAAAAAGTAACCTCACTGCCTTCCACACTTTATTTGAAGTCCAATTGCCCATAACAGTGTTCAGTTCACTCCTAACTTATGCCTTACCTCCACTTATGGGATGTTTTACAGTTCAGGTTGGCCTGTTTACTACTCGAATATGAGTGATATTGTGGTGTGTTCATCTAGACTCATACCCTATCTAATCTTGAAGTTAAATTTCCCACCAATGAGAAACCAAGGGAGATACCATTTTTGATAGTTATTGCATGTCTAATGCAAGAATAATCACCAGATTATGAGAGTCCAGCAAAAATTACTCATTTTCGCCCAACGTGAGGCTCGAACCCACGACCCTGAGATTAAGAGTCTCATGCTCTACCGACTGAGCTAGCCGGGCTCCCACTTCAAGATGGTATGCAGACTAATCATTTTTTATGAAGGAAATCCATTCCTGGACAATTTTTGGGAGTTATTGCAGGTCTAATGCAAGATTAATCTCCATATTATGAGAGTCAATGCAGTATTCAGGCAAAAATTACTCGTTTTCGCCCAACGTGGAGCTCGAACCCACGACCCTGAGATTAAGAGTCTCATGCTCTACCGACTGAGCTAGCCGGGCTCCCTCCTTAAGACAGTATGCAGACCAATCCCTTTTTGTGAAGAAAATCAAATCCTGGATATTCCTCTACTCTTGTTTTGCAAGGAAAGCCAGATTTATACATCCTTCAGAGGACAGAGTGTCAAAAAAAATAAGAGAAAATGAAAATGGAAGTTGTGAGAACTTCATTTTGAGATTGCATAAGAATTCAAATTCCTCTCACATGCTAAAGAATACCTGAACCCTTTTGATTAAACCACTTTAGTTGTTATAATGAGACCATATTTGAAAGCCATCTGTGATTTTTCTGTTCTTACTCTGCAATGACCTTGGCAATGACAAGTTAAAAATAAAATGTATGCAAATTTTATAATGGAGAATGCGGGCATCGAGCCCGCTACCTCTCGCATGCTAAGCGAGCGCTTTACTATTTGAGCTAATTCCCCTGTGTGTTTAATCTGCATAACATGAAAAAAGTAACCTTACTGCGTTCCACACTTTATTTGAAGTCCAATTGCCCATAACAGTGTTCAGTTCACTCCTAAATTATGCCTTACCTCCACTTATGGGATGTTTTACAGTTCAGGTTGGCCTGTTTCCTACTCGAATATGAGTGATATTGCGCGGTGTTCATCTAGACTCATACCCTAGCTAATCTTGAAGTTAAATTTCCCACCAATGAGAAACCAAGGGAGATACCATTTCTGATAGTTATTGCATGTCTAATGCAAGAATATTCACCAGATTATGAGAGTCAATGCAATAATCCAGCAAAAATTACTCATTTTCGTCCAACGTGGGGCTCGAACCCACGACCCTGAGATTAAGAGTCTCATGCTCTACCGACTGAGCTAGCTGGGCTCCCACTTCAAGATGGTATGCAGACTAATCATTTTTTATGAAGGAAATCCATTCCTGGACAATTTTTGGGAGTTATTGCAGGTCTAATGCAAGATTAATCTCCATATTATGAGAGTCAATGCAATATTCAGGAAAAAATTACTCGTTTTCGCCCAACGTGGGGCTCGAACCCACGACCCTGAGATTAAGAGTCTCATGCTCTACCGACTGAGCTAGCCGGGCTCCCTCCTTAAGACAGTATGCAGACCAATCCCTTTTTGTGAAAAAAATCAAATCCTGGATATTCCTCTACTCTTGTTTTGCAAGGAAAGCCAGATTTATACATCCTTCAGAGGACAGAGTGTCAAAAAAAATAAGAGAAAATGAAAATGGAAGTTGTGAGAACTTCATTTTGAGATTGCATAAGAATTCAAATTCCTCTCACATGCTAAAGAATACCTGAACCCTTTTGATTAAACCACTTTAGTTGTTATAATGAGACCATATTTGAAAGCCATCTGTGATTTTTCTGTTCTTACTCTGCAATGACCATGGGCAATGACAAGTTAAAAATAAAATGTATGCAAATTTTATAATGGAGAATGCGGGCATCGATCCCGCTACCTCTCGCATGCTAAGCGAGCGCTCTACCATTTGAGCTAATTCCCCTATGTGTTTAATCTGCATAACATGAAAAAAGTAACCTCACTGCCTTCCACACTTTATTTGAAGTCCAATTGCCCATAACAGTGTTCAGTTCACTCCTAACTTATGCCTTACCTCCACTTATGGGATGTTTTACAGTTCAGGTTGGCCTGTTTACTACTCGAATATGAGTGATATTGTGGTGTGTTCATCTAGACTCATACTCTACCTAATCTTGAAGTTAAATTTCCCACCAATGAGAAACCAAGGGAGATACCATTTTTGAAAGTTATTGCATGTCTAATGCAAGAATAATCACCAGATTATGAGAGTCCAGCAAAAATTACTCATTTTCGCCCAACCTGGAGCTCGAACCCACGACCCTGAGATTAAAAGTCTCATGCTCTACCGACTGAGCTAGCCGGGCTCCCACTTCAATATGGTATGCAGACTAATCATTTTTTATGAAGGAAATCCAGTCCGGGACAATTTTTGGGAGTTATTGCAGGTCTAATGCAAGAATAATCTCCATATTATGAGAGTCAATGCAATATTCAGGCAAAAATTACTCGTTTTCGCCCAACGTGGGGCTCGAACCCACGACCCTGAGATTAAGGGTCTCATGCTCTACCGACTGAGCTAGCCGGGCTCCCTCCTTAAGACAGTATGCAGACCAATCCCTTTTTGTGAAAAAAATCAAATCCTGGATATTCCTCTACTCTTGTTTTGCAAGGAAAGCCAGATTTATACATCCTTCAGAGGACACTGTCAAAACAAATAAGAGAAAATGAAAACGAAAGTTGTGAGAACTTCATTTTGAGATTGCATAGGAATTCAAATTCCTCTCACATGCTAAAGAATACCTGAACCCTTTTGATTAAACCACTTTAGCTGTTATAATGAGACCATATTTGAAAGCCATCTGTGATTTTTCTGTTCTTACTCTGCAATGACCTTGGCAATGACAAGTTAAAAATAAAATGTATGCAAATTTTATAATGGAGAATGCGGGCATCGATCCCGCTACCTCTCGCATGCTAAGCGAGCGCTCTACCATTTGAGCTAATTCCCCTGTGTGTTTAATCAGCATAACATGAAAAAAGTAACCTCACTGCCTTCCACACTTTATTTGAAGTCCAATTGCCCATAACAGTGTTCAGTTCACTCCTAACTTATGCCTTACCTCCACTTATGGGATGTTTTACAGTTCAGGTTTGCCTGTTTACTACTCGAATATGAGTGATTTTGTGGTGTGTTCATCTAGACTCATACCCTACCTAATCTTGAAGTTAAATTTCCCACCAATGAGAAACCAAGGGAGATACCATTTTTGATAGTTATTGCATGTCTAATGCAAGAATAATCACCAGATTATGAGAGTCCAGCAAAAATTACTCATTTTCGCCCAACGTGGAGCTCAAACCCACGACCCTGAGATTAAAAGTCTCATGCTCTACCGACTGAGCTAGCCGGGCTCCCACTTCAAGATGGTATGCAGACTAATCATTTTTTATGAAGGAAATCCAGTCCTGGACAATTTTTGGGAGTTATTGCAGGTCTAATGCAAGAATAATCTCCATATTATGAGAGTCAATGCAATATTCAGGCAAAAATTACTCGTTTTCGCCCAACGTGGGGCTCGAACCCACGACCCTGAGATTAAGAGTCTCATGCTCTACCGACTGAGCTAGCCGGGCTCCCTCCTTAAGACAGTATGCAGACCAATCCCTTTTTGTGAAAAAAATCAAATCCTGGATATTCCTCTACTCTTGTTTTGCAAGGAAAGCCAGATTTATACATCCTTCAGAGGACAGAGTGTCAAAAAAAATAAGAGAAAATGAAAACGGAAGTTGTGAGAACTTCATTTTGAGATTGCATAAGAATTCAAATTCCTCTCACATGCTAAAGAATACCTGAACCCTTTTGATTAAACCACTTTAGTTGTTATAATGAGACCATATTTGAAAGCCATCTGTGATTTTTCTGTTCTTACTCTGCAATGACCTTGGCAATGACAAGTTAAAAATAAAATGTATGCAAATTTTATAATGGAGAATGCGGGCATCGATCCCGCTACCTCTCGCATGCTAAGCGAGCGCTCTACCATTTGAGCTAATTCCCCTGCGTGTTTAATCTGCATAACATGAAAAAAGTAACCTCACTGCCTTCCACACTTTATTTGAAGTCCAATTGCCCATAACAGTGTTCAGTTCACTCCTAACTTATGCCTTACCTCCACTTATGGGATGTTTTACAGTTCAGGTTGGCCTGTTTACTACTCGAATATGAGTGATATTGTGGTGTGTTTATCTAGACTCATACCCTATCTAATCTTGAAGTTAAATTTCCCACCAATGAGAAACCAAGGGAGATACCATTTTTGATAGTTATTGCATGTCTAATGCAAGAATAATCACCAGATTATGAGAGTCCAGCAAAAATTACTCATTTTCGCCCAACGTGAGGCTCGAACCCACGACCCTGAGATTAAGAGTCTCATGCTCTACCGACTGAGCTAGCTGGGCTCCCACTTCAAGATGGTATGCAGACTAATCATTTTTTATGAAGGAAATCCATTCCTGGACAATTTTTGGGAGTTATTGCAGGTCTAATGCAAGATTAATCTCCATATTATGAGAGTCAATGCAGTATTCAGGCAAAAATTACTCGTTTTCGCCCAACGTGGAGCTCGAACCCACGACCCTTAGATTAAGAGTCTCATGCTCTACCGACTGAGCTAGCCGGGCTCCCTCCTTAAGACAGTATGCAGACCAATCCCTTTTTGTGAAGAAAATCAAATCCTGGATATTCCTCTACTCTTGTTTTGCAAGGAAAGCCAGATTTATACATCCTTCAGAGGACAGAGTGTCAAAAAAAATAAGAGAAAATGAAAATGGAAGTTGTGAGAACTTCATTTTGAGATTGCATAAGAATTCAAATTCCTCTCACATGCTAAAGAATACCTGAACCCTTTTGATTAAACCACTTTAGTTGTTATAATGAGACCATATTTGAAAGCCATCTGTGATTTTTCTGTTCTTACTCTGCAATGACCTTGGCAATGACAAGTTAAAAATAAAATGTATGCAAATTTTATAATGGAGAATGCGGGCATCGAGCCCGCTACCTCTCGCATGCTAAGCGAGCGCTTTACTATTTGAGCTAATTCCCCTGTGTGTTTAATCTGCATAACATGAAAAAAGTAACCTTACTGCGTTCCACACTTTATTTGAAGTCCAATTGCCCATAACAGTGTTCAGTTCACTCCTAAATTATGCCTTACCTCCACTTATGGGATGTTTTACAGTTCAGGTTGGCCTGTTTACTACTCGAATATGAGTGATATTGCGCGGTGTTCATCTAGACTCATACCCTAGCTAATCTTGAAGTTAAATTTCCCACCAATGAGAAACCAAGGGAGATACCATTTCTGATAGTTATTGCATGTCTAATGCAAGAATATTCACCAGATTATGAGAGTCAATGCAATAATCCAGCAAAAATTACTCATTTTCGTCCAACGTGGGGCTCGAACCCACGACCCTGAGATTAAGAGTCTCATGCTCTACCGACTGAGCTAGCTGGGCTCCCACTTCAAGATGGTATGCAGACTAATCATTTTTTATGAAGGAAATCCATTCCTGGACAATTTTTGGGAGTTATTGCAGGTCTAATGCAAGATTAATCTCCATATTATGAGAGTCAATGCAATATTCAGGAAAAAATTACTCGTTTTCGCCCAACGTGGGGCTCGAACCCACGACCCTGAGATTAAGAGTCTCATGCTCTACCGACTGAGCTAGCCGGGCTCCCTTCTTAAGACAGTATGCAGACCAATCCCTTTTTGTGAAAAAAATCAAATCCTGGATATTCCTCTACTCTTGTTTTGCAAGGAAAGCCAGATTTATACATCCTTCAGAGGACAGAGTGTCAAAAAAAATAAGAGAAAATGAAAATGGAAGTTGTGAGAACTTCATTTTGAGATTGCATAAGAATTCAAATTCCTCTCACATGCTAAAGAATACCTGAACCCTTTTGATTAAACCACTTTAGTTGTTATAATGAGACCATATTTGAAAGCCATCTGTGATTTTTCTGTTCTTACTCTGCAATGACCATGGGCAATGACAAGTTAAAAATAAAATGTATGCAAATTTTATAATGGAGAATGCGGGCATCGATCCCGCTACCTCTCGCATGCTAAGCGAGCGCTCTACCATTTGAGCTAATTCCCCTATGTGTTTAATCTGCATAACATGAAAAAAGTAACCTCACTGCCTTCCACACTTTATTTGAAGTCCAATTGCCCATAACAGTGTTCAGTTCACTCCTAACTTATGCCTTACCTCCACTTATGGGATGTTTTACAGTTCAGGTTGGCCTGTTTACTACTCGAATATGAGTGATATTGTGGTGTGTTCATCTAGACTCATACTCTACCTAATCTTGAAGTTAAATTTCCCACCAATGAGAAACCAAGGGAGATACCATTTTTGATAGTTATTGCATGTCTAATGCAAGAATAATCACCAGATTATGAGAGTCCAGCAAAAATTACTCATTTTCGCCCAACCTGGAGCTCGAACCCACGACCCTGAGATTAAAAGTCTCATGCTCTACCGACTGAGCTAGCCGGGCTCCCACTTCAATATGGTATGCAGACTAATCATTTTTTATGAAGGAAATCCAGTCCGGGACAATTTTTGGGAGTTATTGCAGGTCTAATGCAAGAATAATCTCCATATTATGAGAGTCAATGCAATATTCAGGCAAAAATTACTCGTTTTCGCCCAACGTGGGGCTCGAACCCACGACCCTGAGATTAAGGGTCTCATGCTCTACCGACTGAGCTAGCCGGGCTCCCTCCTTAAGACAGTATGCAGACCAATCCCTTTTTGTGAAAAAAATCAAATCCTGGATATTCCTCTACTCTTGTTTTGCAAGGAAAGCCAGATTTATACATCCTTCAGAGGACACTGTCAAAACAAATAAGAGAAAATGAAAACGAAAGTTGTGAGAACTTCATTTTGAGATTGCATAGGAATTCAAATTCCTCTCACATGCTAAAGAATACCTGAACCCTTTTGATTAAACCACTTTAGCTGTTATAATGAGACCATATTTGAAAGCCATCTGTGATTTTTCTGTTCTTACTCTGCAATGACCTTGGCAATGACAAGTTAAAAATAAAATGTATGCAAATTTTATAATGGAGAATGCGGGCATCGATCCCGCTACCTCTCGCATGCTAAGCGAGCGCTCTACCATTTGAGCTAATTCCCCTGTGTGTTTAATCAGCATAACATGAAAAAAGTAACCTCACTGCCTTCCACACTTTATTTGAAGTCCAATTGCCCATAACAGTGTTCAGTTCACTCCTAACTTATGCCTTACCTCCACTTATGGGATGTTTTACAGTTCAGGTTTGCCTGTTTACTACTCGAATATGAGTGATTTTGTGGTGTGTTCATCTAGACTCATACCCTACCTAATCTTGAAGTTAAATTTCCCACCAATGAGAAACCAAGGGAGATACCATTTTTGATAGTTATTGCATGTCTAATGCAAGAATAATCACCAGATTATGAGAGTCCAGCAAAAATTACTCATTTTCGCCCAACGTGGAGCTCAAACCCACGACCCTGAGATTAAAAGTCTCATGCTCTACCGACTGAGCTAGCCGGGCTCCCACTTCAAGATGGTATGCAGACTAATCATTTTTTATGAAGGAAATCCAGTCCTGGACAATTTTTGGGAGTTATTGCAGGTCTAATGCAAGAATAATCTCCATATTATGAGAGTCAATGCAATATTCAGGCAAAAATTACTCATTTTCGCCCAACGTGGGGCTCGAACCCACGACCCTGAGATTAAGAGTCTCATGCTCTACCGACTGAGCTAGCCGGGCTCCCTCCTTAAGACAGTATGCAGACCAATCCCTTTTTGTGAAAAAAATCAAATCCTGGATATTCCTCTACTCTTGTTTTGCAAGGAAAGCCAGATTTATACATCCTTCAGAGGACAGAGTGTCAAAAAAAATAAGAGAAAATGAAAACGGAAGTTGTGAGAACTTCATTTTGAGATTGCATAAGAATTCAAATTCCTCTCACATGCTAAAGAATACCTGAACCCTTTTGATTAAACCACTTTAGTTGTTATAATGAGACCATATTTGAAAGCCATCTGTGATTTTTCTGTTCTTACTCTGCAATGACCTTGGCAATGACAAGTTAAAAATAAAATGTATGCAAATTTTATAATGGAGAATGCGGGCATCGATCCCGCTACCTCTCGCATGCTAAGCGAGCGCTCTACCATTTGAGCTAAATCCCCTGCGTGTTTAATCTGCATAACATGAAAAAAGTAACCTCACTGCCTTCCACACTTTATTTGAAGTCCAATTGCCCATAACAGTGTTCAGTTCACTCCTAACTTATGCCTTACCTCCACTTATGGGATGTTTTACAGTTCAGGTTGGCCTGTTTACTACTCGAATATGAGTGATATTGTGGTGTGTTCATCTAGACTCATACCCTATCTAATCTTGAAGTTAAATTTCCCACCAATGAGAAACCAAGGGAGATACCATTTTTGATAGTTATTGCATGTCTAATGCAAGAATAATCACCAGATTATGAGAGTCCAGCAAAAATTACTCATTTTCGCCCAACGTGAGGCTCGAACCCACGACCCTGAGATTAAGAGTCTCATGCTCTACCGACTGAGCTAGCTGGGCTCCCACTTCAAGATGGTATGCAGACTAATCATTTTTTATGAAGGAAATCCATTCCTGGACAATTTTTGGGAGTTATTGCAGGTCTAATGCAAGATTAATCTCCATATTATGAGAGTCAATGCAGTATTCAGGCAAAAATTACTCGTTTTCGCCCAACGTGGAGCTCGAACCCACGACCCTTAGATTAAGAGTCTCATGCTCTACCGACTGAGCTAGCCGGGCTCCCTCCTTAAGACAGTATGCAGACCAATCCCTTTTTGTGAAGAAAATCAAATCCTGGATATTCCTCTACTCTTGTTTTGCAAGGAAAGCCAGATTTATACATCCTTCAGAGGACAGAGTGTCAAAAAAAATAAGAGAAAATGAAAATGGAAGTTGTGAGAACTTCATTTTGAGATTGCATAAGAATTCAAATTCCTCTCACATGCTAAAGAATACCTGAACCCTTTTGATTAAACCACTTTAGTTGTTATAATGAGACCATATTTGAAAGCCATCTGTGATTTTTCTGTTCTTACTCTGCAATGACCTTGGCAATGACAAGTTAAAAATAAAATGTATGCAAATTTTATAATGGAGAATGCGGGCATCGAGCCCGCTACATCTCGCATGCTAAGCGAGCGCTTTACTATTTGAGCTAATTCCCCTGTGTGTTTAATCTGCATAACATGAAAAAAGTAACCTTACTGCGTTCCACACTTTATTTGAAGTCCAATTGCCCATAACAGTGTTCAGTTCACTCCTAAATTATGCCTTACCTCCACTTATGGGATGTTTTACAGTTCAGGTTGGCCTGTTTACTACTCGAATATGAGTGATAT